>NC_031969.2:11832001-11920097 GCF_001858045.2 Oreochromis niloticus
TGGTTTATGTGCATGTGTGTGCATGTGTGTGTGTGTTTGTGTGTGTGTTTTCTCTTCCAAGAGATCAGTTCTGACATGGAGCAAAACACTCCATCTTAAGTTTGCTGGCCAGTAAACCACAGACAGACACTCATGAATTTACAAACACTAATCCATCTGTAGATGGAAACCTTTAACCAAGAAGCTCCATGGACAACCTTGAAAGGTTACCGATGATATATCAAAGGATACAAAAGAAAAGCTTCACATTGCAAGACTCAGATGTTAAAAATACAATGTACTGTATAATTAACTGCATGCACGTCTCTGTTGTCTGATTCATATTTACAGAGAAAGTGACTGAAGAGAAAATGAGAGTCAGCCTCTTACCTGATTATTATGACCTGGTTTTTTTTGGCATCCATCATTTGGGAATGAGCAGCGTTTGCTATGGCAAACAAATGCCTGAAGGAGAAAGAGATACACAATGAGCCTTCAGACTCTTAAAGGCAACAAAGTATTCTGCTTCCTTCTTTCTGCACTTTGATCCTCTATTGCTGACACTTATTAACAGTTGTCAGCATGGATGAAACATACTTAATAATTTGATATCTAAGGTTCACAGTTCAACAATTTTAGAGTGAAAATAGCTTACGGAGGGTTCTCTCCCAAGGCACAGCCCTTGTACATGAGCACCATGTCTGTGCCATAGATGTTTTGCATCTTATAGGGGTTCACAGACACCAGAATGCTGCCTATGTATGTCTGCAAAACAAAAAAAAGAAGAGGTTCACAAAGAAAGTAATTTTACCATAAAGATTGCAGTTTATGTATGTATGAACATGTGTCTGTGTGTACCCTATCCCTTAACACGTGGGCCAATCTGATCAAAAACGTTTCATGAACATTGTCACACATACCACAATTATTAATATATGTTTAAAAAAATGATTATAAATCCCAGTTCTTTTGATTTTCTGTGTTACTATATATGCATTTCACCATCCCCCTGCAAAAGCTGTTTGTCACGTTCAACATACATCACCTACGCGCAATTTAAGAGTCACCAAAATTGTTTCTGTCGTCATTCAGTCACGGCCAAATATGGAATGAAGAATTACAAAAAAGGTTCTGAAATATCACAGACATATAACTTGACAGATGACGTTTTTGATGACCATCAGGAACATTTAACTTGATCAGCCTGCGGGTCAATTTAGATGTACAGCCAAGATGTAAATCCATCAGGCTACAATGTGTATTAAAGCTGGTATCTTAAATTATTGACCAAAGAAATAAATACATGCACTATGTCCCTTTTATAACTCTTAATTCCAGGTTAAAAATGTACGCTCTTTGGTGAAACCCAAGGTTTACAGGTCAGGTTTCCTTTGTCTTTCGAACTAAATGTAGTTTGTGAAGGAGCCATAGATGTTTATAGACAAAGTTTTTGTCATCCAGCTAAATAAATATTAAGGAAGATTTTAAGACAACAAGATAACTTGACCATACATGAGTGCTGCAAAAACAAAAACAAAAAAACATCCTTAGGGTTGTTTTTGCAATGTGTGTATTGCTTAAATACTTTAAATACTTACGTAAATAAGCTCTCTCTCAAACCTTTTCCTTATGTTCAGCAGAACAGCCCCTTCATGCATGTCACTGGGGGAAAGAAGCAATAAGAGTATTATTTATGGGGTTATGAACAAAAAAAGCAACCCAAAACCACACTATTTTTTCATGTTTGAGTTCAAATGAATTTAAATTGGGCTTTTTTTCTTACAGCCAAATACTTTCTCCACCCTTTCATCATTCTTTAGTTATAAAGGTTTAAAATGTGTTGTGCAACACTGCCTGCTGAGCACAATGAACTGCCTCCATAATCTGATAACCAAAAATATGACTTAAATATATAGAAATCCTGAACAGCCAGACAGTGTTTGAAGTCTACTCTGCAATTGTAAGTCTTTGTTCTAAGTGTAACTGTGGTGTACTGTGGCATTTTTGTTTTTAACTTACTCTAGCTGTGTCATATCTTCGACACCATTTTCCTCTCTTTGCTCCCGCTGAACCATGGTGGGCAGGCTTCTGATTGCATACATCTAAAACAAGCACATAGGCATTCAGAAATGAAATGCAAGTACATATTACAAGAAGACCTTCACTCACAAGAAACTGTTACTCCTCTTGCTTTTGAATTATTATTAGTTTGCTTACCCTCAAACTTTATGAAAAACATTTCAGAAATGTTACCTTTTTTGTTGTTTAGCAAAACATTCTGCTTTTTCAAAACAAAAACATCAAGACATCCCTAATCATTTGTGGAACTTTTTCACTCTAATGTTACACTAGATATTTCAAACTCACTGCATAAACAAAAGCACTTCATAGGTTGACACCATGGCAATTTTAGCCATTGTGGATACTTAACTGTGTCATGCCACATTCGTTTTTAGAAATTACCTTGTCAAACCAATGCCCATGTGGTTCCCCCTCCCTGCTGAGATTCCATTCTCCTTGCTCATTCCCCAAGCCTTCCTGTCCCATCAAGCTGCGGGGGTCCAGCAGCTCCCCATCACCATACATGGACCACTTATTTAGGTTTTGCACTGTCCCATGAGGTAAAACCCTCTCTGCCCCCCACACATCTTCATCTTGTTGGGCTTCAACTCCAGTGTTCTGTGCCCAGTGCTGTCTAGGGCCAGATCCTTGGACCTGGGGTGATACTACTGCATATGAGGAGGGTAGGCGAAAGGAGGCCCCCCGAAGGTGAGGGTTCTGCAAAGCACCAGATAGGTTGAGTGATCGAGGTTCTGGCGTTTTGGGGGCACCGAGTCGTGTCATGATATTGCCATCAGGGAGACGGTATTTCGCCCCACGAAGGTTTGGGTTTTTTGATAAAGCATTAGACAGGTCAAGCGCTTTGGGTGCCGAAGCCGGCTGAGGGCGGGTCATGAGAGTTCCGTCTGGCAAACGGTAAGTGGCAGATCGGAGGTTCTGGTTGCGAAGAGCGTTGGAAAGGTCAAGTGAGCGTGGTTGAGAGGCATCAGTAGATCCAGGCTGCTTAAATAATGATGTGTTTGGAAGCCTATAAGAGGCACCACGGATGTTGGTTTTTAACAATGCACCAGAAAGGACAGGGTTGGAAGAAGCAGAGGAAGAAGGTTGAGCTTGGTTCCGTGAGAACAACGAAGATCCTTCTGGGAGCTGAAACTTTGCCTTACGCAAGTTAGCATTCATCAGGGCGCTAGATAGCCCAGGGGAGGCTACTGAGCTCTCGGCACTCTGCGTCTGCTCTCCTGGACGTGTGAGAAATGAACCGTCTGGTAATCGATAAGAGGCGTTACGAACATTAGCATTGAGAAGAGCAGAGGAGAGTGTAGAAGAGGAAAGGGAGGGTGCAGATGTGGGCTCTGTCCTGGTAACAAGCGTACCATCAGGTAAACGATATGTGGCTTGTCGCAAATTGGGATTGAGCAAAGCAGAGGAAAGCATAGGGGAAGACAGTGGAGATGGACCTGAGACATGTTCAGCAGGTTCATTTCTTGTGACAAAAGAGCCATCAGGTAGTCTATAGGTCGCCCGACGTAGGCTTTGGTTTTGCAAGGCATTAGAGAGCATCCCACTGCTAACACCACCTACACTATCGGTGTTAACTGGAGTCTCAACAGGGCCCCGGGACATTGTCAAAGTGCCACCTGGAAGCTTGAACATGGATCCCTGGATGTGTGAAGTTCGCAATCCACCTGAGAGAAGTGGGGAGGTACCTCTGACACCTCCTTGTTGTTGTGGGGAAGGTGAAGGAGCAGGTGAGCCTGACAATGTGGGGGAGGGTTGCCGCTGAAATGGTGAAGCAAAAGAAGCATTACGTAGCTGAGAGGTCAGCATAGCAGGGGACAACTGTGGGGAGGAAGGGAGAGAAGGGGCAAGAGGGACTGCTGCTTCAGGTGGCGTGAGAACTGTTGTATAGAGGTTGGCATTGCGTTGCAGAGGAAATGAGTAGGAGGCACTCCGTAAGCGTGAGTTCTGCATTAAAGCATTGGATAGACCAGCAGTGGGATATTGGGGCATCATCTGGCTCTCCTGTACATTAGCTGATATCTCCTCCTGTCCACCAGGCATGACAGGTGATGGGCTCCTCTGAAAAGCTGTGGTGTTGCTGACATTGTGCAGGTAAGGGTTCTGGAGTGTGCGTCCAAGATTAGGTGATGAGGGTGTAAGTTGAGGGAGGCTCTGGGGGTAAATCTCATGCTGTGTTTGTGGGGAGCTGGGCCTTTGTAAAGGTGAAGTGCGAGCTATAGTGGAGTAAGGGAGAGGAGAAGTAGGAAAGGGTGAGCCTACAATTTGACGGTGTGGTAAAGCATTTGTAAGCATTGGAGATGGGTCTGGCTCCATCAATGTATAGTCATACTGAGTGATATTCTGTGATGGTGGAAGAGTACCAAGAGAAATATTAGCATTAGGAACAGGAGGCTGAAAAGATGCTGGTCCGAAACCATGGGGACTCATTGCCCTGTGAGGCAAAGGGGAGGGTGGATGAGACAAATGGTGCATGGGAGACGCAGAACGGGACAGCATCGGAGATTGTTGCTGAAAGGGCTGTGGAGATGGAGGTCTACTCTGAAGCCGGCGCACTGATGGCTGGGAAGAAAGAGGGCCACTCTGTTTCAATGATTGCTGTGGAGGGGCAGGGGGACCTGGAGGAGGTGCTCTGAATGACTGCCTAGACTGAAGAGAGGGCTGGTTTCTGGGCATTCGGACTAATGGCTGCCCTCTACCTACAGGTCTGTGGAATCCTCGTTGGGGGGTACCAATTCGCTTGGACTCCCTTAACCCTGTAGGCCGGGAGCCTGCCCTGGCTAACATGGGTGTTCCAGCTATATCATCTATCTGACCTGAAAGAGGGGCGGGACCACTATGGATGGAGGACCTAAACGGGGCAACATGCTGAGTGACAGGGGGCCCGTGTCGACTGTGTCTCTGTAAGTAGGGGTTGGCTGGAGACGGTTTCACAGCCCCCATGGGCACATGACTTCGAACCCCTGCACCACCTCTCATTCTGCGAGTAGAGGAGCGGGTGGGGAGGGGTCTACTGGTGACACGCGACGGCGATGGAGAAGGAGGGCGATGGGGAGAGGTGGGGCGGAAGGATCGTGGAGGCGACTCAGCTCTTTCAGGTTGAGTCGGGCTCCTTCTTTGTGTATGTGGCTGGGGTGGAGATGGGGAACGCCTCATCTTAGATGTCTGCTTTCTTCCTCTGAACAATTGCGGTCTGGTAGAAGGCAAATGGACTGCATCTGGTGGAGGCTGCTGTCTAAAGGAAAGTCTTGGGGAAGGTGGTGGGCTCGCTCTCTTCCTTAGCGATCCCCGGGGAGAAGCTAGCGGGCTGGAAATTGGGGATTGGGGTCGGACAGATGAAGGAGCTCGACGCAACCGAATATCTCCCCTCTCTTTTGCCATTGAAGGCTGAGTTCTCACTGACATACCTCTCCTATGTTGTAGTGGCGAAGAAGGTGGTGGGCTGTGTGGTCTGCGCCTGTTAACTGGGGATGTTGGCCTTTGACCTGGCATTGCGGCCCGCTGACTGAGCACCCGTCTATGTGAGTGAGGAGAGAGGTGTAGGTCAGACTGGATGCCTGTTTGGAAGTCCATGTGATGTGGTGAAAGGCGAGATGAAGGAGGCACCATTGCCCTAGTTGATCCCAGCCTCAGTGATAGCTGTGGGGATGGAAGGGGACTCATTCGGCGCACTGGCCTAGGTGAGGCAACAGGTGAATGTAGCTGTGAATGCATCACTGGCTGCACTGGTGGGCCCAGTGGTGTCATTTGGACCATCTGGAATGTCTGTGGGTCTTGTGTAAAGGGATCTTGATAGACTTGTGGGGAGAACTGAGGTGGCAGGGGAGATGGGGTCAGATGACTAGGAGAAACAGGGAAAGGAGGGTAAGTGTGCTGAGGGAAAGGAACGTGTTCTTGTTGAATGCTTGCGGCTGTTAGAAAGGGGCCGTGTCCAGCAAGAATGGAAGTGTGTTGTTGGTTCATGACAGTAGGGTAATTTGGCTGTGTAGGATGATATGTGTGGATGGGTTGCTCATATTGTATATCTGGCATCATCTCCTGATTGTTGAGGGCCAGAACTGGGGAGGGAGGAGGAACCATAGGGGATGCGGGACGAGAATGAAGAGGAGGTGGTGGCAATGTTTCCACCTCTAGTCTGTCTTTTCCAAATAACCTAACCTGGGGCCTGGGAAACCTGAACTGCTCTGTAGGAACTGGCTCAGGTAGAGGATAAGACAGCTGTTCTTGTCCATATAGCTGCCCCATCTCAACTGGAATCAGCCCAGAATCCATATGGAAAGGTTGCTGATAATGATTATAAGCAGGAGCAGGCTGTGGATATCCCAGCGTTGGGTCATTATATAGACCGGAAACAAAACCATTTCCACCATTCATCAGTCCATAAGAGTCAAAGGCAAAGGCAGATCCCACATTGTGGTCAAAGTATTCTTCATATGGCCAAGGGTCATATGGGTCAGAGAAACCATTCATGGCATCACCATAATAGCCATATGGTTCTGACTCTATTGCATATAGCATTCCATCCTCACCATAGTAGTACTCCACCCCTTCATCATCATAGTAATCGTCATACTCATCTTCATAGTAGCCATAAGGGTAATCATAGTAATCCATTTCATCATCATAGTAAAGCTCGTCATCATAATAAAAGTTGCCTTCCTCATCATAGTAACCATATTCATCTTCCCACTCCTCATCATCATAGTAATCCATTTCCTCTCCAAAAGGGTCATATGGGTCATAGGCAATCGGTTGTCCTCCAAAGCCTCTAGGCCTCCACCTGTCGTGGTAATCATCCTCATATCCATACTCATTATCATCGTACTCATATTCTCCATTGTAATAATGTGTCTGTCTCCCTCTAGTGTCCCTGTTAGCAAATGACAAGCGCTTTCGGCCTCGTCCGCCAGCCCTCGCACCAAATCGACCATGGCCCTTTGAAGTCAGGAACCTCCCTGTCAACCAGTTTGTTGCTGCAGCTATCCTCCCTAACATCCAACTTTTAGCCTTAAAGCCTGGTGTGGTTTTCTTTTTGCCAAACATGCCTTTGAACTTCCCTCCTAGTCCCTTTGCCTCTGTTGCCATGTTTCCTTTACCCCCTAAACTGGATAGATTTATTGTCTTTTTAGGTGGTGTGGTTTCTTTTGCATTGTTGTCTTTTTTATTAAGCAAGCTGAAGCCAGACAAGCCTGGCTTCTTGTCAGCAGACTTTGCCCCAAAACCAGCAAAAAGCTTGCTTGTGCCTAGAAGTGGTTTACTACCAGCAGGTGGTTTCTTTTTTTTGGAGAGTCGTAGGAAGAGACGGGACGTGCTTTTAAGGTTTCTCTTTGGTTTTGCCTTCTCTGGCTGCTGTTGTTTAGAGGGAAAACTGAAAGGGGATGCCTTTCCTGTAAGGCCTGTTATGGCTTTGGAAGCTCCTTTCAGGTGAGATTTCACATCGGGTGTCTTCTGTACTTTTGCTGCTCCTACGGTCTTCTTCTGCCCCTCTGCAGCAAATCCCATCATAGCCTTAGAGGCTCCTTTAATGTGTACATCACTCATCTTTTTCAGGTTTACTGCACCCATTCCTTTTTTGATTTGTGGCTTTCCATCATCACTCTCATCATCTGATGGAGGAGCCTGTTTAGAAGGGGGCTTAAAACCCTTTACAGCCATGGCCTTGGATGCACCTTTAAGAGCTGCTTTCCCTTTCCCTTTGTCTGGTTTCTTGGTCACTACTTCTTCCTCACTGTCACCACTTTCGTCTTCCTCAGTTTTCATCTCCTCTTCTTCTTCCTCTGACCCCTCCTCTGACTCACTGACAGGTTTCTTTCCTTTTCCTTTCTTTCCATCATCCTTTCCTTTCCCCTTAGCTGGGGGCTCCTCCACCTTCTTCCCCCCTTTCTTGTCATCTTTTCCTCCTTTCTTATCATCCTTCCCTCCCTTCTTTGGTTCCTCTGACTTGCCTTTCTTGGCAGCTGATTTTGGGTCACCTTTTTTGGGTGGCATGATGAATTCTGAGTCAAATCATTTTAAAGAAGGTCAGGAAGTTCCCAAAAGTGTGCTGGACAGGGCAGCATTAATGTCAATGTTGATATGCAGCGTTGAGAAGAGCAGTTCAAACAGAGGCAACATCCTCTCATCCCCAGTTGCTTTCATGTCTTCTCTCCTTTTTCCTCCATCCGATCTGTCAGTGTGACACCACAAACACACACTGCAGGATACTCTGTCTCGAGTCAGTTGTTCTATAATGCACAACAAGATAAACACAAACCACAGTCCTTCAAAAGACGATCTAGTAACGGAGTCGGAATCTCAGCCATCAGTGCTCGCTCGCATTACAATACGTCCTCAATCCTCGGCAAAAGAGCTGTTTTCTAAGCACAAAAAGAGAAACAAACCTCCTTTCCAGGAGTATTGCAAAAAAAAAAAAATGCAGATGCTTACTGATTTTCAAATATTACATATGGAAAAAAAATCTTGCTGATTTTCTCCAAGTTTTACCCACTTACTGAGTTTTTTCACTTAACATCTAAAATAAGAAAAGAATCCACCATGTCAAGGCAAGCTCCTGGACCCGATGGTCTGTATGGGTTTGTAAGTAATTTCCCAGGTTCACACGACAGATAAAAGACCCTGCTATCCCACTGACAGACTCTGTGTAGTCCTTTGTGTGTCTCCCATTGTTAGTTCGTCCTGTGAGTCCAGCAGTGAATCCTCATCTTGGCCTCCGCACCAAGTTTAGCGCGATGCTCCCCCCAACAAGGAGAGCCGATGCAAGTGCGTCAGAGTGAGTCTCCGTGTCCAGGGATGTCCTCTTCTTTGTCTCAGAATGAGCGTGCACAAGTGTTGCGTTTGCGGTTGTATCCACCCACAACTGCGTCAGCTTGCCTTTGTGACCTCCTGCAACCTTCTCCATCTCTCTCTGGTTACTGAAACTTCCACAGCCCAGCTCACCTCAACACGAGGCCTCTTCCGCATCTCAATCCATTTGCATGACATAGGAGCATATATATAAATATATAAATATATTGGATGTCTGTGCGTGCATGTGCATAAGAATATGAGTCTCCCCAGTTACAGTTGCAAAGGGAACCATAATGTCCCAGCTATACTGGCTTGGGGTAACACTATCTGCTGCCTCACTTCTGTATGAATAATGCAAGCTGGCTGAGCTGTTGCTAAACTGTGTCTGAGAGGCAAAGCTTCACATAGCCTAACCACACACATACACGCACACAGACACACACACAAGAAGCACCATGGACCACAACTGAGAGTGATGCCTTCTATTAGGTTCCTACAGTGCACATGCACAATACATTTTATGGAAGAAGACACCATTCAGGGATCTGAAATGCCAACTAAAAAAAGCAAGTAAGGATTTAGGAAAGATTTAAGAAAATCAAGCCGCTTTGCTTCTTATTGATATTGCCCAGATCTTTTAAAAACTCAGTCTGCTTCGTGACCGTAAACTGGCTATTATGCATCTTTCTAAATATTAATGATGGCTGCTATGAGGCAAACTAAAGAACAGCCAAACAACAAAAAACGTTTTATTATTTTTCCCCTCATTATTGTGGCATGCTGGCATATTTAGACTGGTAAAAACACAAACACATACATACATGTATGGGCTATCAGTAGATGCGCAATGGGAAGTGCAAAAGACTGTGAGAGAATGACAGAAGTGTCTGTCGTGGATTCACTGATGATGGGCTGATATTCCAGGAGGTCATCTCAGTGGCAGATATGAATGTTTAATGACTGCCCTGTGTTCTTTCTACGGAGCATGGATAAAACATTCAGCAAGGGCTCCTCTAAATATATCACAAAGGGTCAACCCCGCCCAGGCCCGCTGCCCAACCAATATATTATACATACTGCTGTCAGGGGTTAACAGCCAGACATCACACAGCAGATGGAAAGTAATGGTTTCATACTGGCATTTACAGCCATTCATCTACAAGGGAAGTTACAATGAACAAAATAAGGATTGTGGTTATTAATGCCAACTACAGTTAACAGGTTGACCTCTAACTTTTCTAACCACTGAATTGGAATGACTAATAGTCTTGACCTGAGAGTACATCCAAGCAGAAATCTGTATCACATTTCCTCGAAGGCAGTGACCATAGCAAACTCTAAACTGTCTGCAGCCTGTGCAGCAATAACAACAGCAGTTGTCGGTATCATCTAACTGCCGGTAGAGATAAGAGGGTGAAGACAGGACAGAGAACAGGCCCAGAGGAAAGTTCAAAAGTTCCTTCCATGTGAACACTGTTGGTAACCAGGCAGGTAACAAGACACACAAAATGCTCTATTTGATATGTGTGATATGCATCTGCTGTCTGACTGATGTGGCCTGCTGACTGAGTGAATGTGCAATGAACAGAGCATAAGTGACAGAAATGACTGAGGTGGAAAAAGAGTGGAGATAGAAGGCATGTAAGAGACAGAATCTGTAATAGTGAGTAAACTGCGGATTACTCCAAATAAACTATGGATTACTGTGTGGTGATAGGTGTCCCTCAGAGAAAACTGTTAATGAGAAGAAGTGAAAACGAGGAGCGGCAGGAAAGGAAGATAGAGAGTGAATGAGAGATGACGGGCAAAAGTCTTTTCATCCGTGTGCCAACCACTGACAACGGGCTTTCAGCGAACCCACTCACTGATACAAGACTAATAAAGGAGATCACCTGAGCAGAGCATAGCCAACAAGCTCATTCAGTGAGTGGGGGCACGTGCACACACACACACATCTATGCAACCACACGCACAGGTAGGTTATGTCTCATAATGAAGATTGCATGATCACTGAATGCAGGATGTGAATCATCCAGAGAGGCTAGAGATTGACAGCTACCGTATACGCATTAATTTGGGAATTGAAAGCATGCCCCCCACTAAAACACACACACACACACACACACACACACACACAGACACACTGGTGTTATAGGGGCAATTTATTTGAGGGAAAAGCAGCAGCGTTAATTATCATTACATTTGCCCTCTTCCTGGAATATGTTAACTGCTACATGCATCTATACCTCAGGGGTGTCAACCAACTGGACAGCTCTGGAAACAGTGAAGAAGGGCAGAAGTTTTTGGACTTTTAAATGTGTTTAAATAAGCTGCTCCTGTTGATAAAGACTTCCCTGATGGCCATTCATACTATCAGTCACATTCAGCAATTTATTCTATGCACTTGAGAGCTTTATTTACCTTGCTCTCACAACTATGGCATATTTAGCGTCACTACCTGAGTACACAGAGGAGAACATGCACACTGATAGGCCCAGAGACCAAGACATGTGAACCCAGAACCTTGATGCACATCATGGTATTTTCACAGTAACAATGTTAATTATCTTAGCATCTTGGCTTAGCATGTTAGCATGTTAACATTTACTACATAGCACTAAACACAAAGTTTAGATGACATCATTTGTTTTGCTTACAAGCCATAAATATAATATAAACAGACCAAAGTAATGGATCTACAATTGACCTTTAAACAAATACGATGCTGGAGATGATCACACAACCTGCTATACGGTCAAAGTGATAGAATAATACTCCACAGTGACATATTTGCTTATGAAACATGGGTGTAAAACATAAGGAGGAAAATGACTGACAGAAAGAAACACAGAGTGAAGGAGGGAGAGTGTCTTTCAGACTGAAGGAAAGACAGGAGGATGAGGAGGCTGGATTCAGGTTTCCTGTAAGCCTTTAAGCCCCATTCAGGTCTTAACCTGCGCTGTCAGACTTGACAATGCAGGAAATGGCAGCAGCTAGTAACTCACTGAAGACTTGTCTCAGAGGATCAGACATCATGAGAATGAAACAATCACAAACATTTTGGTACCAAGGCAAGGCCCAGGGGCTGTTGGCTAAACCCAATAGCTGTATTCCAAAACTAGGACTTTCATATGAAGCCTCATAGTGTGTGAGGCTTATATTAAATATAAGATGTAATTCTGTACTTGTGATTGATCCCTATGACCAGAATCAAGAGAAGTCATTAGTTTTTCAATAACTGGGTCCAACTTTATCCTTGCAAACAACTAAAGTGAACCTTTGCATGTCAAAGGCTGTGATGTGAGGTTTTTTAAATCATTTATAATTTTATCTTTATAAGAATTGAACATGAGCATGCTTTCTTTTCAGATAAAAATTATATTATGTGGGCGATTATCCATGACAATGGAAAATTGACCAATTATAGCCTCCTAACATCCGAGGAAAACACGATCTTCCCATTGAACTTTTTGATTTCCTGCCTCTTTGGAGCTAAAAGAGGCCACCCAAACACATGAGATATCAGCGGAAAGCTCAGGATGTCCTATTAAGTACATCAGGACTTATTCAGGTAGCTCAAATAAGTCAAAAGATATAGACCAAAAACAAATGTCCATTACAGAGGACATGAATGAACAGACTGGTTCTTATGTATACCATTTTGTCATCAGACCACACGAAGCAGAATGCCTTTGCCTTTCAATAATATTCCTTATAAAGATACTTGCAATGACCCATCAGCTCATTCAAACAGCAACACTGAAGTAGGTGCCCTTGATTCCCTTTGATGATTTTAATTTGCGTCATTGCAGCACTATTGTTTTATTGAAATTTTCCATGGAGGAGCAGAAAGAAAGTTAAAACTAAAAATGTCTTCAGTTCCTCCTACAGAAGGCATCAGCAGATCCAGATTTGCATGAGGACACACAAACTCACAGTGTTAAACCAACACGAGCCACTGTTACAGTATTATAACTCCTCCAGTACTGTCACAAAGAGATCTGACACTTTGTTTGTGCTGCAAATTTTACTTTAAAACTGTAACTGGGAAAATAACATCTTTTTTAACAACAGTTCCTCACTGGGACTTCTCTTTAATAAGTTTTCCACAAAGTTGTAAAAGTTTAACCAACTAAAGATATACAAGTGCAAATATTTGTTAGTTGGATAAAACAGACATCTCATGACAGTGAAGTTGATGGCCAGTTTTTTTTTAGTTATAAAAGCACAATAAGCCCCTGGCTTTTAAGTAGCTTACCTCATCTGTTAATCAGACTGACTGTGACTGATATTCAGATCATCTGTTTCCCACAAAAATCCAAATCCAAAATTTATGAACCAACCCACCCGCCGTCTGGAATAAAACCACTAAACTCGCCGACTCCTCTGTGCATGGACTTTTATATAGCGGCCACACACACGCACAGACACACAAAGTTCACCTCGCTTCTCTTAAATGACATGAGCAGATCGAATGGTAAACATAACTTCTGATGCTTCAGTATCCACCTGTACATCTACAGAACAAAGGCACAACAGCGAGAGAACAGTGGTGATTCAGACATATGCTTTTTTTTTGGTATCCCACGCATCATTAGCGCAGTGATTGGGTTTCTCAGTAAACACGCTGCACTTAGAAATGTCTACGTGCAGCATTACCCCGCTTCCTGTCCCAATAAAGTGTTTAAGCAAACAGATCCTTTGTGCATTAATGGCAGGATTGGCACACAAGCATCCTCTCCTTACCACACTCACAGACACTCACACACACATATCACGCTATCATCACTGCCAAAGCGTGTCTCAACGTCAGAGCCCAAAGAGTTATTTGTTATAAATCCTGTGCGGTGACAATAGCTGTGAGACATTTGTGTGTTTGTGTGTGCGTGTCTCTGTTGGGGTGCCTTTTCAGAAGTCATCTCTCTCTCTTTCAAACACACACACAGACATAAATCACAAGATTGTAGCTCTGATAATATATATATCGATACATTCTGCAGTTGCCAGAATAATAGAGCGCGATAGGATGCCTATGATAACAATAGCATGACAACAACGACTCACAGACCTGAGAATATCTTTCACATCAGACGATATCTGCTGAAGTAACGAGACTAATGAAAAAATGACAAACTCTATTAACTCTGTTTTTACAGGAAAATTATATTATTGGGAAAAAATATCAACATTGCATCGCTTTCTTCCATGTTTGGATTCTTGCTTTGAAGTTCTTCAGGTCATCTTAAACTTCGGCTGACTAGATATTTGCATTATCTGATTCACAGATGTACTTAATAAAGTGTCCATTGGCTATAATTCTAACACAACAGTTCCTGCTTTCTTTTTTCTTCTTTACTTAAATGTTTTTTTAAACAGGAAACACGACAGTTATGTGAAAACTGCATTGACTTGGTTACTTTTTAGGTTTTGTTGAAATATTCCATGACTTTGTGAGCATTTCAAATTAAAATAACATTTAAAGCGAGCCAATAGGAATCAGTTTTGCTAGAAAATTACTGTGTGTGTTTATCTGTTAATGATTCAATCTGTGCTTTTAATAAACAGAAATTGGGCTTGCGTGGGAGAAGAGAGAATACAATGCTGGATTAGGTTCTGTGTACTGGGCATGCTTCTTTATGCATGTCAATATTCTAACTGATGCTTTAGACAGAGAAACAACTGGACCACTTATTACTGACCTTAAAAGGCATTTAAGTCACACAAAGGCAAACACACCCGTCTGTTAGCAGTCTGCCATTCTTTACCTTACAAAAGTACACATGATCAATACAAACAATGTCTATAGAAACTAACATCCATAGATATTACTGCAGAGTGTTTTATATAACTTAGTGCAAAAGGTAAAACTCTATTCTTGTAGCAGCTGAGCAAACAAGGATTTTCTGACAACTGAAGTGCATTTATGAGTAGTTAAATATGTCTTGTTGTCTACAGAGACATGAAACTGCACACATTTTTATTTAACTAAGGATAAAAACATCCACAGCAATGAGACATTTGTATTTTGGAATCATATTCTTCTTAATCTTTCACAGCTAGAATATTTTTTCATTTTAAAAATGTATTTTTAAAAAGGTGAACTCTTACGTATTCTGTATTCATTAAATGTATCAATCCTTTTTTTCATGGTTATGCTGTGACAGAAACATGGGATAGGCTCAAAGTGGAAGAAAATGGCTTCTATCTCATGAAAATAAGAAATTCAGTATCTCAAATTATTGGAATATTTCTTAAGGTCAATGAAGGATCAAAATACAGAAATGTCCAACTTCTAAAAAGTTAATTTGCACATTCAGCACTTGGTTTTATCTGTTATGGTTGAACCAACTGGGTAAAACAATATAGACCTTTTCATAATGTTCATTTTTTTTTATATCCGCCAGTATTGTCAGATAAATTCAACTGTTGTTCTCATTTGGCAACTTTTAAACATTTAGATTTGTTTGTAGGTGACAGTAAGTCATCTTCTGTTTGTTAACTTTTCACTGCAGTAAACACTGTGATAACTGGACTCTTAACACAAGTATGCAACTTCATGTAGTGAGCAAAATGAAGCACAAGAGGGCAGGAGAGACAACGCGATCCAGGCTCTCTGATAAACGCTTCAGTTCTGTATGTTGTTTTGTACGTTTGTAATTTTACACTTTTTGCTCAAATGCGATTATTCACAGTGTGGTTATGTCTGTAATTATTTTTTCTCAGGTCTGTAGGTTTTTTGTAGAGTGACACATGTTTCTGGACTTTTGCCCCTGCACACCACCGCAGTAAATTTTAAATCAAACAATCGTGATGTGACTGGAGTGTAGACTTTCGGCTTTAATTCAGAGGGGATAACATTATTGTTGCATTAACATTCATAAAGGCTCAAAATAATTTAAACCATCGACTAACGTGCAGCTTCATGGACAGATGAGACCTGTGGACGGTTAAAGAAATGTAAAGTTCATTCCAAGTCTTGAGCTTGCATTTAGTAGCTCTTCACTGGAATTTTTCAATGAGGCCCAGAGATCGATGCAAATGAAAGAGCCATCAGTGGGCTGAAATAGAAGAAAATAAACCTATTAGAGAGAGATAGAAGAAAGTTTAGGAGTGGCCAAATCAATAATGAATGCACCGACCAGCACAGCAACACCTGATGGCCTGAAGGACCAGATAAGACAGCTAAAATGCACAATCACAGAGTTATTTTCATGTCAGGAAAGACAATTTCACAGCATCTAACCAAGTCATTGTCAAAGTCCACAATCCACATCACCTGCCCAGTTCTGAAAAAAACATCTTTAGACAAATGAAACCACGTGTACCAGAACAATGGGAAGAGAGTATGGAGAAGGAGAGAAACAGCTCCTGATCCAAACCATAATGCATTATCTTTAAGTCATGGTGGAGGCAATATTATGGTGTGAATGCTAACTGAATCAAGTCAGTGTGGGTTTGTTTTTTTGAGTAATGTGACTGCTGATGTAAGTACCAGGAGGACTTGTGAAGTGTACAGAGTTATATTATTATTTTATCTGCTCAGATTCAGCCAAATGCTGCCAAACTGACTCCTCTTCACAGTGCAGCTGGATAATGACCCAAAGCAAACTACAAAAGCAACCCAAAAGCAATGTTCCCTCTAAGCTGCGCACGTGCGCAATTGCGCACTGCTGGCACGGTCTCTGAGCACAGAAAATTTGTGTTGCGCACAAAAAAATTAACCTGAATTGAAATTAAAATTAAAACTTTAACAATTCTGTTTTGCAGTGTTAGTCAGTAAGTGACTGGCTGCTCCCATATTGTATTAGAACGATGCTACCTTATCCCATAGTCCAGCCAATAATGCGATTTACATTCTTATATACGCAGCTAATCAACGTGGTTGACAGGCTATGACAGCGTCCTTATGTGCCGACACCGGTCTTTTAGCTGGAATAGCGGCGTGGCTGATGTGCAGTGAAGCCACGTTAATGACAACGTGTACAACCATTGGAGATGTGAGCAGGACAGACGGAACAATTGATGGAAAAAGTGTGGACTTTATACCAGTTTTTAAATTGTGTTGATAGGCCACGTAAAACCAGAGTTATGATTAAAAAAAAAAATGCAATGTTTAGTTTTCTTCCTGAATACTGTCGTTGTTTATATTTACTGCGGGAAGAAACGGTAAAAACGGCGTTTTATAAGAAAAAAGGCTCGAAAGCACTCTCCGCCTGTGAGCAAAAACAAACTCCACCCCCCTCTCCCTTTCCTATTTGTCCAAAAAAGTACCATGTCGACCAATCAAAAAATGATATGGCAACGTGGCATCTAGTTGTTAAGATACGGGGGGAGGTTTTAGGAGTGACGGCGGTGTTTTGATATGTGAGAGATTTGCAACGTTTAGCGCAAATCTTGTGTAGTTAGTGTGTAGTGTAGTCAATAGTTTTGTTGTGTGTCAGAACAATGAGGCGGTTGCTGAATGTTACAGGTGTTACAGGAGTGATACATCTCCTGTTGTCAGGCCTGCAGGTATTAGGCTGTTCTCCTTTATCTCATAGTGGACAGAAATTATTTTTTGGAGTGGCACAAATGATTTGTGTGGCATCAGATTTGATGCAGAACAGCTGATTGTTCTGTAAATAGTTTGAAATGTTTATTTAAAAATGCCTTGGCTGCATTTAAAAAAAAATAGCTGCAAAAATCTTTGTTGTTTGCCAAACTGAGTTACTTTTTTGAAGAAGTAACTATATAATTAATTGCCCAGCATTGGTCATTATATACTGTATTTGGCAGACAGAGTTACAGGACTCTCTCCCAGACCACAGACTCATAATACAAGTCAGAGCTTTTTTTAAAAAAAATAAAGAAAGTTGTGTTTTCAAAATTGGAGTTCAAGTTATTTTTACTTCCAATAGTGTTAACATACTACACAGGTCAATGAATAGATTTTTTTTACATTTTCATTGTAAGTGGGCTAAAGCAGTTAATTAAAAGTAGTCTAACGTAAATGTAAATGCTGTAATTTGATTATTTTAATAAACCATGTAACTTGGATGGATTAGATGCTGGCGTGACCACAGTGCACACGTCTGATGTCGCTCACAGTGGTCCAAGGGATCGCTCAGGGAGTTTGTGTGTTCGCTCAGACACGTGAAAAATTAGAGGGAACATTGCCCAAGAGTCTCTCAAAGAAAGGGAAAAGAAATTAGATATTCTTCAAAGACCAAGTCAGTCACCCGATCTCAACCCAACAGAGCGTGCTTTTCAATTACCAAATACAAAACTGAATGCAGAACAACCCACAAACAGGCAGCAACTGAAGGTGGCTACTTCAATTTATTTCCAGCTTCTGAAAATGGAGGAATATTTAAAAATAGTTTAAATTCCTAAATAGGCAATCCAACACTTTTGCTTAATCCTTTGAATTAAAGTTGAAAGTCGGCATATCTTAAATGTTGGACTTCAAATCCACTATGATGGTGTTGAGAGGCAAAATTACAATAAAAGGTCACTGTCCAAAAACCTCACTGTACCCTTCTTTAAATAAATTTTGTGAAAAACTGTTAACTGTGTAAATAAACATAGTCTACCTCATTTAAGGAGTTACAAATATATTACAGATTATTATAGTCAACTAAAACTAAGCCAAAAACTGAAAGTGTGAATGACTATTATAATAAAATTAATTAAAAATAAATAAATAAATAGATGCAGACTCTATAACGTAATTAAATGTTATTATCTTTAAAAAAAAAAAATACAATTCCAGAGAGTAGGTTTAGTCTAATAATATTATTATGACTGTACAGTTAAATAATGTGGGATTATTTTTCCAGATTAATGGTTAATGGTATTTTTAGTATATTTTTAGTATAAGAATAGTGAAAGTCCCTCCTTTTTTTTCCTTCCCTCGCTTGTGGTGCCCCCTGGTGGGCTGACTTTGCATACCATGGTTAAAAACTGTTTCTGAAACTAATATAAATCACAATAAAGCTAAACGTTTCCAAAGAGTAAATACTAAACTGAAACAAACAACCCCAGTCTAAACTAAAAACAGAACAAAAAATAAATATAAGAAAAGAAAAAAATTACAGACTATGATAACTGCAGTAGAGAGACAGGAAAGACTTTTAGTTTGAAAAACAGCCACACTGTCTCAGCAGGTCATGACCCTGGCCCTCATGTTATCATTGTCTTATCTCAAAGGTAAGATGCACCTTTGGTTTCAGTTAACCACAAGGTGCAGCAGTTGTGGAGCAATAGATGCGTTGGTGACTCATAGGTAACCCAGTCAAGTGTTTCTAACTGTTATTCACCAAGCTGTGAAAAAAAGTTATTTATATCCAGGAATTACAAGCTACTTCTTCCTGCTGTCGTTAACTCTCACACACTAAATGTGCTCTCTCAGCTCATTGCTTTAAACAGCTAATGAACAAGGACACAAGTCTAGCTCATGGACACCTGCACCCCACACACTCACTCACGCTTAGCCATGCCATATGGAGCCAAACAGCATCAAGTGTCATACCTGCACCACTCAGCACACACCCAGCCAACAGTACCTTTGTCTCTGCTTCTGCACCTCGATATCATCCCACCATCTCTCCTCTCCTGCTCAGGTAATTTCAAAGCAGAATGTCTCCATCCATGACGACACACTCCGATGAGACATCTTTAAGGCATCTTTAAGTACAACCCTGTCAACTCACAGCCCCTCTCTCTCTTTCTAGTATAAAGCGTCCACTCAGTCCTCGTCTCCTAGACTGAAGAGATGCTTGTGAATTTTTAATGGCCCTATTATGCTTGTGTGTGTGCGAGTGAATGGGGTCCATTGGCTGGGAGTCCACACTTTCTGAAAGACAAATGGTCAGCTCGCTTTGGAGCGTTGGATACAGCTATACAAACAATTCGGCTGCAAAGATGGAGGCAGTATGGGAGGGGGAGCTCAGAGGGGACATCCCCATCAGCTACTGTGCACCTGAAGGACTCATGTGACAAAAACATTTAAAGTCACAGCTGGCCTTTTGTGATAGTCTTTATTACTGTCAGTTAGACCTTTGTAGGATTCCCATTTATTTGGGGCTGTTTCTACCACTACACCTTTCTTCCACTTAAAAGGGAGTTGCCTGCGGCTTCAGTGCAAATCCAATTTGACACATATGAAGGGAAAAGACTTGCCTTTTCTCACCTTTGACCTTAAGTTTATGATGATGTAGGCATGCAGTTTGGCTCATACATTTTTGGACAATGATAATTTTTGGTATTTTGGCCGACTTATCAACTTTTCAAACAAGAGCTTTGAAGAAAAGTGGAGAACTATTCCTGAAGACTGAAAAGGTGGTCACATCAAATACTGACTTTCAAGCTTGTTAGAATTGTTGAAACACTGTTTTTGCCTTATATACTCCATTTACACTTATGTTTGTGCATTTCAATAAATTACTGCAGCCATTTTCCCCATAAAATATTAAAATATTTAAAAAATAAAGTGTGGTTTGAGGTTTTTGGATAGTACTATTGCTTACTTTAATGGTTACTACATACCTTGAATTGCCTAATAATGCACTTACACTGAAAACTATTAATTAAATCTTTAAAAATAAATGGTACGAAGCCCAAAATACAATCATAATTGCAACCGAAATATGAGTAACAGCAGAAGGTAGACTAAAATAGAACGGCTAGTGCTGCTACAAGTTTGCTTCACGTTCACTCAGCATATAAATTCAAAGGCATCATTGCTCTGACAATGGAAAAAGTTCACACAGCAAAACAAATAAATGAATTAAAAATAATTGCATGTTCACATAATGAATTTTTGAGCCTCATTCTGTTGGATGGTCTCTTAATGCTAAAAGGGAGTTCTTCCTTCCTACCATAGCCGAACGTCACTCATCAGGATTTTCTGATTGTTGCCGTTCTTTACAAATCACCTTGAGACGACTTTTGTGGTGAACCTGTGCTATACAAATACAATTTAACTGGATTATTATTGCTATAAATGACCAAATTCAAAGTCAGACAATAAAATGCCAAAAAGTAATCTTTACTTTGACAAAAGAAGTGTAACAAAACAAATAATAATAATAATAATAATAATAAAGGACACAGAAACATAAAAACTTACATGGTTTGCATGCGCCTCAATCTAAGATTGAGATAAGGCTACAAATAAAACACATAAAAAGACTGGAAATGTTGTATGGACTTTATTCCATCCATATTCTCTCTGAATCAATGCATCTTGTGTCTCTTTATCTTAATCAAAAGGTAAAATACACCATTTTCTGTCCTTGTCCAATTCTTGTAAGGTCTTTGATTCACTGCCTCTCTTAATTTTCATATACAAAATAAGGATGGTGGGTATTATTTTGTTTTCATTCTCTACTATACAGTTTATTTTCTCCTCCTCTCCTGGCGAGTTCCTCCTCTGTCCAAACAGAAGCTTTTCGTCTTTCTTTTTACTTCTTAACAATTTGGATGACGTCCTCGTGCTCCATGATGTGCGTTAGACCCACTCTCTGAGGGCTGTACTTGGTACTGGTTCCCTAAAAGACCAACAGACACAACATTTTAGTTCCCCTTCAATCAGAGGCTTCATGTTCAAGTGTAAACTGTAAATTTATTTGCCTCTTTGTTTCAAAATGAGAATTTTGCTTTACATCTCTAGTAGAAAGAAAGTGACTGTTCTAAATGCCCTGTGACCAGGATGTCAGCAGACTCTATGTTTACTCTAGTCATGAGTACAATTGTACAGAGTTGGCTCAAACGGTTTTATAGGACAAGCAGAAAATGTGTCTCTTAAGATCGTTGACCCTGGAAACTTGAACTTACCCAAACCAGGGCATATTTGAACTGGCTGGCTAAAGTTCTGTGGATTCGATGACACTGCAAGTATTTAAAGACAAAAATTAGACTGTGCACATACACAAAGTTTGCCTCCAACTTATTATGCGTGTAAAAGCATCTGATTTGAAAATGTGCTTTCCTTACCACATGTTCTACACTTGCTCCTCTTCTCATGATGATGGCATCATTAAAGTCAGGGCGCTCTAACAGAGAAAGTGAAATGGGTAAATTAATTTAGATCTAGTGTATATTCATCCATGTAAGACAAAAGTGTTACAAATGACTAAGAGAAAAATACATGTGTGCACATGTGGATACCTCCTCTTTTCTTTGTATAAATGCAGATCAGAGCCAGATATTCCCACAACGTTTCCAGAAGGTAATCCAGATTCAGCTTCATCCCACAACTGAAACATACAGACTTTTAGCTCCTTCATACAAACAGAAAAGGTGTGAAGTAACTGCTCTCATTTGAGAAAAAGACGTCTCCGTGAATCCCTCCAACCTTCTAATTAAGCTGAAAATGGGACCAAAGAGGGAAAATACAAGAATTCCTTCTGTGCTCCTGCAACTACACAAGCATGAGTGCATCACAATTAAATAAGTTACATGTTACAAGTTACAAGCCTCCATCCAGTTTTACTTAAGCCAGCAGGTTCAATGTGTCTGTTTCTTGTATTTTAAAAGTGACTAAAGAGACTGGAGTAGGACTGAGCCATATCATATCATTCTTAACAATACCTGTATACATTTTTATATAATATAAAAATGTCATATCGCAATATCATTGCTATAGCAACGTCATGTGTAGATTCCCAGGCATGTCACCCATGATTACAATTACTTAGTAATAAGGCACTTAAAGGGAGCTACTTCAGAGACCTTCAACTTATCAAAATACTTTTTAAATGTAAACAAAGGAGACGGTGAGTGCCACTGGAGCACACACAAGCTTAGCTTCATGTGGATAGAAGTTACTAACACAACTTAAGCTGCTTTAGAGTTCACATTTGCATCATGCTCGGTGACTGGATATAATGCTGCTGCTGGCACTCAAATTAGATGGTGTGTCATCAGTGACAGCTCACCGGAAAAGCAGGATGGAAAATATCCTTCATTTAATGACACGAACAAACACTGCTTCCTGCAAACATCAATAAAACGTTCCGTATTTTCCCCTTCATTGTCGGAAATTGCCAGGGTTATTGTAAAGTTTCTTAAAATATCATGATTTGATTTGGACTCTACTCTGGAGCCAGTTAGCTTACTGACATTTATTATGGTGTTAAGTTCTTGTGAACCTGTGCAAAGATATCTGACCTGATGACAACACTGTGAGGTCTGTGTGCTAGGCGGTCCACTTCCTCGATGGAGATTTGATCCACCTTATTGTACACCTGTGAACACAAACACACAAAAAGTCAAAGTTCAAGAGATTTGCCTAATATCTCAAAATTATTTCCCTTTGATAGAAAACGTCCAGGTTTTGTTATGAGTCAAAAACCAGAAAATCATCTCAAATCCAACAACAATCTCCCTAAAATGACAAGGAAGCCTCTAAATAAGTCCAAGGCTTTAACTGACTCACATATAGACAAGGCATGTAAACTCTGTTCCCAACAATGACGTCAATGAACTCGTCTGGTGTGCAATCCTCCCTGAAGAGAACCTCTGCATTAAAGATTTCTGAGGAGCAGAATTAAAGAAATAACCAGACACATCTGTAGCCTGCTCACAAATTATGTCACAGAAATGCTAACTGGGCTAAATGTACATCAAAGAGATGCATGAAGGATACTGTATTCATGAAGTATGAGCTGAACGAGCTTCTCTGAGCACTGGGTGAGAGGAACTGTGGAGTTGAAGGAGAGGCCTCCACCTTTCTTGGGCTACAGGGGAAGAAAAGAAGCACATTTGCACTGAAATCAATGTTTGTTTTGTAGTTTCAAAAATACCAGTGATACATAAAGTGGTCATTTATGGTACATCCTGATATCTGTAGCTAAAAGCAAAAAGCAGAATTGCACATAAAGAATCACTTAGAGGAAAAGATCAAATCACTGCTTTGTGCATATAGGGTATTATTAGTATAGTCATTCAGACTTTTGCAGAGGAGAGACAGTTGCTATACTGGACAAAGGATGCTGTATATGGAGCTGCAAGGCAGGAGGCAAAGAGGAAAACCTGAGGAGGAGGACATGTAGAGAGTTGGTATGACAGAGGAGGATGCTAGAGACAGGGTTAGATGGAGGCAGATGATCTGCTGTGAACTCTAAAAGGACCAGCTCTACATAATAAAAAGATTATTATAGTTAAAGTATAGTTAGAGTTATTCAGTCTTAATAATGTGTCAGTTCAATTACGTAACTCAAAGACAACTCTGCCGTCCAGGATGTTTGATATTTTCACCTTCTCAGACAGTCAGCTCAATTTATTTAATGTGCACCATGAAACATTAACTCCGGTAACTCAAACTGGCAGGAATTTAGAACAGATGTGTTGATAAAAATATAAATATGCAAATGTTTAGTGTATTGAAAATGTATTGCAAGAGTCAGGGAAAGAGCAGACTGCTGTGTTGATATCTTGCTAAACCCCTTCAGTAGTTATTGGCACCATCAAATCAACATTTACACATAGAGAACAAATAGCCAAGTGGCTGTTAGTGGATGCTGTTTACAATCTCCTTATTTCAGTTATTCCAACTGGGAGACAAAAAAAGGACAAATATACACACTGTACCTTGAAATAAATATTTGGTTTTGTTCTGTTGAGTCTGATGCCCACTGACTCCAACTCCTTTTCTAGAAGTACCCTAAAAAAAACCAACAAAAAACCAAACAAACAAAGGATATGTTTGGATAAGAATTATAAATAAACACTTGTGTGTCCCTGAAACTCCATCTAAGCTGTCCAAACTCACAAACCTCTGAACATCTCCTTTGGTGGCATCCAACATCATGATGACAACATCTGCTGTCCTGGCAACAGCGATGACCTGCCGACCTCTACCCTTGCCTATAAGAAGTATAAAAGTTAAAGATCAGCTTAACACAACAACTACAATTTAAGGTCTTTTATTCATGTTTTTTTCACAGTTTTTAGAAGCACTTACTTCCACAGGTATGATTTGGTTTTCCCATTCCCCACAATATTATACACAGCAACAAAATACATGTAAAATCACATTTATCTGTTTATAAATAATTCTAACCACAACTATAAAAACCACACCCTTATACCTAAATATTAAAGTCTCTGTTCACTTTAAATTTAAAGTGACAAAATATAAAAATATAAATCCTAAGTGTACCTTGAGCAGCACCCTCAATGATTCCTGGCAGATCTAGCAGCTGGATGTTGGCCCCTTTATACTGAGGGAAAACCAAGTAAAAGAGTTTCAAGATATAGCGCTTAACACACTGTATGTGTCCAAATATTTTTAATGTAGATGTGTGTACCTCTATGACACCAGGTATGCAGGTGAGGGTCGTAAACTCATAGGAAGCAGCTTCACTTTCCGTTGATGTCATCAAGCTAAGAAAGGTGGACTGCAGAACACAGCAGAGAATGAAAGAGTCAACGTTAGTCAAAGTCGGTGTTTTAATATGTTACGCAGCCTTTTGAAATGTTTGCAGTGTTACAAAGGCAAAGTGAGTTATTCTCTCTCACATGAAACACCAACTGTGTACTCCAGAGATCTTCTGTTAGTCATCTACATCACCATGTAACACACTTGCATAATGTCCACATAGCAGCTAGTATGACACACCTCCAACGAACGACCAGCTGCCCCAGATTGTCAATTTTGTTTACTTGCTTCAGCCACCAAAGTGAGCCAAGCCTTACATGTGAATTATACTTCTGCATCAGATCTATGCCATAAACAAAACCCCATTCTAACCCTATGCTTCAACCTTCTACATAACCTGACGTTCACCTGCGGGGACAGCAAGTGACCCTGACACCCTCCAAATCATCTAAGGCAACACTGAGGCCTTCCCAAGCCAGCTGAAAGATGGGCCTCACACCTCCTCCCACGCCTGAAAAACGTCACCTAAGTAGGGTCCAGGAGGCAACCCAGTCAGATGCCTGAACCATCTGTCCAGAGCTTGTGGCCACAGTGGAGGATCAGAACATGAGCTGGTAAATCAACAGCTTTACTTTCACGATCAGCTCTCTCTTCACCACAACCGACTAACAGTCTGTTATAGTACTGATGCAGCATCAATTAAACTGTCAATCTCTCGCCCCACTATTCCCTTACTTAATAGCAAGACCCTGAAATATAATTTCCACTTGTCCCAGCTTTGGAGTGAGCACTCCACATTTTTCTGGCCGAGAACCATGGCCTTGGACTTGGAAATGCTAATTCTTTATCCATTGCCTTGTACTTGCCTTGGCTGCAAAGCTCCCTGAACAAGCTCGAGGTTGCCACTCAATGAGGCCAAAGAATATCATCATCCAGCAGAGACGAGATTCTGAGACCACCAAAGCAGAGACCCTGGGCCAACTGGCTATGCCTATGAATTCTGTCCATATAAATTAAAATCAGACTCACCTTAACACTAATTTAAAACAACAAATAAGAGTTATGGCATGCAGCTAAATTTTATTTTGGCCTCACCTTTGTCATAAGGGCTAAGCAATCAGAACAAACTGGACTGAAGGGTTTTTTTAAAGAGACAGGACTTAAAGCTAAGCCCTTCAGAGGGTGACAAGAGGTGTTGCTACAAAGTACAAGCAAACATTAAACCTCAAAATTACCCTTTTTAAAGCCTTTAAAAGTTATTCCAGAAAAAAATTCAAAATAAATTAGGATCCAGCAAATGATCAGAATAAGGCATGCTTCAAGGAAACCTGAACATACTAAAATTTACCCTGCTTTCTCGTGCTAGGATTATGGAGAAATGAAGACATTATTACAAGAAGACAAGCACAAACTCCTTTATCTTCTACTTCCAGACAAGGGGAAACAACCCACCGTCCACCATGTTGACATACCTTACCCACAGAGGGGAAACCGATGAGAGCGACACGAGCATCTCCTGATTTCATGACATCGAACCCCTCCCCTTTGGCCCCTGCTGACTTGGAGGGCTCCAGAAGTTGAGCTCTGTATTTGGCTAGCTTGGCCTTGAGCAAACCCAGATGGTACTCAGTGGCTGGAAGTAAGAGTGAATGGAAAAGGGGAATAATGGAGCAATTAATGTTGCAATTAAAATAACAACAATAAAGTTGTTTTTAAATTGTACTTAACATATGCATAAACAAAAGGTGGAAATAAGACTAAATATTGATTCGTCTGGAGGTGTAATGCAACACTCATAGCTGACAAACACACACAGCTGGGTACAAGTTGGTCCATTGTGGCGCTAACAGTTAGCTCTGCGGATTCTCCCTCTCACCTTTGTTTTTCTGTGTTCGAGAAATTTCTTTCTCTATTTCCGCGATTTTCTCCAGGATTCCCATGGCTGAGGTTCAGACAGGTGTCAACACTTACACTGTTAAAAAAAAGCAGCAAATGAAAAAAAAAAAACGTGTCACTCCAGAGTTGTTAGCTTTGTTAGCCGCCCGGCTAACCGGGCAACTAGTAACACTTTAACAGTTGAGAAACAACAACAAAAACAGCGAGTGAGGATATGTCAAAGCAAGCGAGCACCCGAATGCAACACGGGTAATGTCAACAGCTTAAATTTTTGAAATACTGTAGAAAATTACACTTTAGCAGAGGATACACTCGACAGCATGCACAGTTAACCGACATCACCAACCGGAACACGGTCCGTTCCAGTGAAATGTCCGGGAGGAAACAAGAAAACTCGGGAAACTTTTACCGCATGTGTCAATGTCGTTACATCAGCCGGGGAAGTGCGCTGCTTGTGTCCATGACACCGTCGGCACGGTAGAGGAAATATTAAAGAGCATTTACCCGTCCACTAAGAGGCATTGGCATTTTAAACAGCTATACGTCCATGCCTGTCAAGTGTTCAGTTAGCGGTATTAGCTTATACGTAAAGCAAACATGGCTGCGCCCACAGGACCGAGAGGATCACAGGTGCCCTCTGCGTTTGAAGGATTCCCCTTTCCAATAGCTGGCAGACCACCGGAGGACAGCTCCAGTAAGGAGCAGGAGCAGACCGGGGATGTGAAAAAGAAGCCATGCAGGGCTTGTACGGACTTTAAATCGTGGATGAAGATGCAGAAGAAGCAGGCGACAACTGCTGGTGGTGGTGCTGCTGCACAGGTGACACGATGGAGTCAGGCTGGAAACTTGACAAATTACTTTGACGGTGTAAAGTTTATGATGTCGTAACATTGTGATTCACTGTTTTAAGATTTGGTGTGATGGCAGCCAGCAAACTGGAGAGATATCAATGATGTAGTTGTGATAACCAAACAACCATAAATCATTCATTCACACGGGGCAGCAGGCCACTAGTCTCTCTTGAATTAATCAGATGACTGTCTGTTTTGATCCTGCAGGAGACAAAAGCTGCAGATTCAGAGCCACAAGATCCCCAGTGTCCGCTGGACAGGGAAGAGCTGGGCCGCAGCACGTGGTCCTTTCTGCACACTATGGCCGCGTATTACCCGGATCATCCATCTACCACTCAGCAGCAAGAGATGGGGCAGTTCATCAACATTTTCTCCAAGTTCTTCCCGTGTGATGAATGTGCACAAGACCTCAGGGACAGGTCAGAACCACACGAGTGCCGCCAGATTTAATGTACAGGGCTGAAAGTCACACATCGGCACTTGCGCACATCTTCACACATAAAGGATCTTAGAAATGATTCGGCATGTTTTACTCTTTTATTTACCAACCTCACACTTTCAGATGCTTTAGGATGAAATGCCGCGATCACCAAACCACATTTCCTCTCCACAGATTGAAAACCAATCAGCCGGACACTAGCAGCTGCCACGCTCTTTCTCAGTGGTTCTGTCGTCTTCACAACGACATCAACGTCAGGTTGGGGAAGCCTGAGTTTGACTGTTCCCGTGTGGATGAGAGGTGGAGAGATGGATGGAAAGATGGCTCCTGTGATTGAGTGATTGTGCTGAGAGAGATTTGAAGACTTGAGTAAACCCCGTCGTCAGTATAAAATACCACTAAACTGAGCTCATGTTTGAGTGTTGGGTTTTTCTGGTTTTGTTTTAATATAGTATAATTAATCTATTAATAAAATTAAAGATTACATAATAGTTTTCCTTAGTGTTTCTTGAGTTCAGATCTTTTCAGTTCAGTTTTATTTGTAAAGCACTAAAACATAAAAACTGTTTTCTGCAATATTATAGAGAGAAACTCAAAACACTAAAGTCAAGATTCTGGGTTATATTATAATCCTTTCCTTGTTGGAAGTGCTTAACCAGGTATGACTCTCACTTGACCATTGGAGCAAAGACACCTGTGCATTGGTCAGTTATCACCGACCTTCAGTGCTGTGGAAACATCTCCAGTCATCATTTCTTTATATTTTGCTTCCCAAGAGCCAGATTTTCTTGTAATTTTTCAAAGTGGTCCTGAGCAATAGTTCTCCAGGCTTTCTGAAAGTCTTTCAAAGTTTATCTTTGGACATCCAAAGAAGAGCTGTGAATGTCCTTCAAGAAACCTGGAGAACTATTAATGAAGACTACTCAAAGCAGGGGTTGGGAACTCCAGGCCTCAAGGGTCGGTGTCCTGCAGGTTTTAGATATCAGCCTGGGTTAACACACCTGAATCAAATGATTAGTTCATTACCAGGCCTCTGGAGAACTTTAAGACATGTTGAGGAAGTCATTTAGCCATTTAAATTGTCTGTGTTGGATCAAGGATACATCTAAAACCTGCAGGACACCGGACCTTGAGGCCTGGAGTTACTCAAAGAAAAGACAAGATAGCTGCCTAAGAGAGTTCAGACTGTGTTGAAGAATAAAGGCAGTCATAGCAAATATTAACTTTCATTTTGTCTTATATACTAAATTTTCATGTATGTTTGCATGTTTCAGTATATCACTGCACCTATTTCCCATTTTCCCAGCAAAATATAGAGAAATGAAGAGTGGCTCAAGACTTTTGTTAAAGTACTGTAAATTTTGGACCAGTAAAATTACTAAATTTCTATCATTTCATTTTTTACTATACACTATGCAGTGTTTTGTCTGCTGGTCTGACAAAGTAAGCACTCAACAGAAATCACTAGACTGTGTAAACATGTGACAGAAATGTGTCTGTTTTCCAGAGGGATTAAAACATGTCTAATAAAAAATGATTGCATTTGTGAAAATTTAAACACACTGACTAAAAAGACTCTACATTAAAGCTCTTATTTTGAAGAGTTCTTATATCTGTTTTAGTGATCATTTAATTTTTTTTTCTCTATTTGTGCCATATTCTCCTGTCGTATCAATCTTTAACCTTGTCTAGAATTATTTCCTTTATAACCCCAGTATCATCACACATTCAATTTATTTCCTCTAACATAGACTGTTAAACTACAGAAGACATTAGTGACTTCTAGTGGTGACAGCCATGAATGCACTTCATTGTATAAATCAACACATCTACTGCTTCAGTGGCCTTTCTCAGAACACTTTACATAAAACAGTTCACTGAATATTAAAAATGGCACATTTGTTTTTCTCCAGGTGTAACAATATAATATTTTTTAGTATTCACAATGCATTGGTTGTACAGCCAAGTTGCATTTATTTAATTTATGTAGTATTTATTGAGTCACAAACCATGTGTCCTCAGGCAGTGTACATACATTTACCAGGAATGACATGTAAACCTGTGCTGGGATTTTTAGTAAGGCTGATAATGTTGATTTTTATGGTTCAGTCGTCATCGAGGATTCATGAATGAGCAAATATCCCATGATGAGACACTTGTGACTATACTTTCTGTGGTATTTGGCATTCCTGCACCATCATAAGACTTTTCTTTATTCCATATTTCAGAATCGCAGAGCGTTTGTGACTGGGGCACACACAGTCTCACCCACTGTATTGTTTAGAGCCTGCTTAGCTGGAGGCTAACTTATATGAAACTCCTGGAATAGTTGTAAACCTGTAGATTTAGATGGTGCTCAGGACAACAAAGACATATGCTCTAGTTTAGGAGATTTAAGGAATGTTTACTAGTAATTCAAAACAGTAATTTTGTAGAATAAAATCCAGTTCATCCACGTAAAATATCTGAGGCTGATTCATACTGAAAGTGCCAAAAGCTCCTCGATATTCACTGATTGCATTACCAACAACCAAGCTAACCTTAACCTTTGTAGCAGACGATAAGTAGTGATGTGTGCTTAACATTACAAAACATGCCTTATTTAAACCTCCTAAACAGAAAGCGTGAAACACTAAAATGGAAATCCCACAATGCATCTGTTAATTTGAAATTTACAAGAAAGGCTCTATACTTAATTTAATGTCGGACAAACCTCCACAAGCTCCCAGAATGCATTGCTGTTTGTAGAAGTTTACTGTATTTTTTAAAATACAGCATAAATAATAATAAAATCATGTAATTCTTACAGTAATTTGTAACAGTGCTCTTTAATAACCTTATCCCAGATTTAGTTTCTTTTCTTTTAAACTTTTATTTGTTTACATAAAGTTTGCCCAAAGATTTTGGAAAACTATGGCAACATAAGCTGTCCCACACGCGTATTATGTACTCTGTTTTGCAATTATTAATCCCACTAACCTACTGCAAAAGCCCTTTGAGGTCAAACATAAATGTGTATTTGATTAACCTGTTCTATTTTGAACCAACAACATTGGTCCAAGTGGCCTCCATCGTTTTATCCCCGCTCTCACGTGCTATCCTCCTATAATTTTATTCCATTATCCTGTTTTATTCCTGTGTAACAACATTAAAGTGAGCTCTGGCATAAATGGCCTATCCCGCTCGTCCGTAGCGTGGGCACGTTCTGGCTCCTGCACGTTCTCCACCGAGCGCCCGCGCGCCGTTTGGGAGCGCGCAGGACCCGTCCCTACAGCAGCGAGCAGCAGCGCATCCATCCTGCCGTGGAGCCGGGAGCGTGGAGCCGCGAGGAGCGCACACAGAGCGACAGAAGATGGACGGAGTGGGATCGTTCGGAGCGGGCCGGGCCGGGTCCACTATCGACCCGATTACCTTCGCCAAGCAGCCGCAGACCATCCTCAGAGTGCTGTCCTGGGTGAGAGCGGGTTTTCACGGTGCTGCCGTGTGTGTGTGCGGGGGTGGGGGGGTCCTCTCTGTTGTCGTTGCTGCGCGAAACCAGTGACGTGTTTTCCCTGTAAATACAGGCTCGAGAAATCCACCAAAAGCTGATAAGGACGCGGTGTAAATGGAGACATGAAATCAATGTTAATGCTGGGGGTGATTTACAGAAATGTGCTGTACAGGGTGTAACCAGGGCCTGGTGCTTATCTGACACCGTGACCAGTGATTTCACTACAGATGTGTGTTTGTGTGTGTGTGTTTGTGAGGTGTAAACGACCTCTCCTCACCTATTCTCTTTCCCTTTTTGTTTGTTTGTGTTTTTCTACATGCCACCTGCCAGTGTTTAACAAACACTGAGCAGCAGACCGGATTGTGCTGAAAATAAGAGAGGCATATTCACTCGTCAGCATTCACGTTTCTGGTCAATTGTGCTGCTTATTTACGGCCCCATTCACCTACCACTTCTTATTTATCATTTCACCTGTCGTTTACACTGTTAAGTCACAATTTTCAGCTCATGATTTTGCTGATTTACCCCTACACTGCCGTCGCCGTTCGTCATCCCACCTGTGATTGGTCCGCGATCGTCGTTACGCACGGAGGGCCACGAGCAGCTTCGTGCCCTGATGTTTCGTGTAGGCTAAACGCATCACCTCTGGGTGACACAGAGAAGGTCTTCCTCGGTGGTGCCAGGACCTCCAAAGGAAGCCATTGAATCGTATGCAATTAATGTCATCATCATCATCACGTGATTTTAAAGAATTTGACTGGATGCAGAGGTTGCCACGTAGCGTTAAGATACGCGCTGTGATGTACTTATGCAGAAAAAGCTGCCTCACTTTATAGCTGTGGCCACTCAAGATGGAGCCTTTTAAACTCTGCTTGATATACGTTAAGGTAGCCCTGTGCTTCCAGCCCCATGTGACTCAGGTACTTTCCACCACTGCAGTGGCAGTTTACAGAAGACAGTACACCAGGAATCTATTTCAGGAGGAGGGGGAAATGAATTCTTGTCTGTAGTGGGAATCCACAGTAAACAGGCAATTAGGTTAATGCCTTTTCCTCTCATATTTTTGGACAGAAAAAAAAGCTGTTCCTCAGTTAGAAATCCCACAGCAGACCGCAGGGATTTTTTTTAATTAAGGAAGAAGCGAATCAAAGTTTAGAGCAGGCAGGTAAAAGGAGAAGCCAACCCTTAAAAAGACATATTGTTTTTAAGCAGCTTTTATTTTTCATCACGACGATTCACTAAAAGCACCCGAGTGTGCGTCTGCTCAGATTAAATCCACACATGTGATTAGTTTAAAATGTGGACCTGACATTATTCCTTTGTGTGTCCCCTCCACCTCTGTCATATGACCCACAAGCCCCCCCAGTACGAGTGCATTTTTTCTTTGTGAGTGTGTCTGTCACATGGCCCTATTCTGCCATCGAGTGTTAGTCAGCTGATCAACAGAGGGAAGAAGAAAGGCTGAAAATGAACTTGAGAAATTAAAGTTGGAGGGTGGGAAAAAGAGAAAAAGTTTATGATAGTAGGTTTACGTGCAGTTACACACACACTGCCTCGGGACTGTGCAATTCTTTAGGGGAAGCGAAGCATCTTCCTCTTCAGTTGGTCAGAGAGAAAGAGGGGAAATTAGGTTAATGCCTTTTGGTTTGAGTATGCTCAGAGAGATGCTTTTGAGTAGTGTAGCCACAATCCCGCTTCCAGTGAGTCTGCAAGCAGTGTTTGTTTGCTGGAAAGACAGAAAACTGAAACAGTATCGCTTTAAATGGTAATCTGTTTTTGTTGTTTTCTTTAATCTAGCTCTTCCTTCCTGTCGCTCACTTTGTTCTGACTCTCACTCCACCCTCTGCTTTCCCTTCCAACAACAGATATTTTCCTTGGTGGTCTTCGCCTCCATCGTGAACGAGGGTTATGTCAACATGGGCAGCGAGCGCCTCCACTGCATCTTCAATAAGAACACAGACGCGTGCAACTACGGCGTGTTCGTGGGCCTGGTTGGCCTGCTGGCATGCTCCTTCTTCTTCCTGCTTGACTACAAGTTCTCCTCCATCAGCTCTGTTAAAGACAGGAAGAAGGCTGTAATGCTTGAGATCGGCTTCTCAGGTGAGGACGCGGACATGTGAGGGGAAGTCTTGTTCACAGACACAAGCAAACAGGGAAGGCACAGAGCATTTCTTGCAGGCTTTCCGGGTGTCTGAGTTATGGCAGCTACAGGAAGTGATTCGTTTTTAAAACGTCTTGCTGTGAGAAGAAATGAAGGAATAAAACAAAATACATCATCACTAGTGTATAATGCAGAACCGCGTAATGGGACTGTGCACTGGATGTTTTTGGAAAATGTATTTTTGATCTAAATGGCCACCTGGGCACTTCATTAGGTCCACCTTTCCATCATATCTGCCAATCGCATGGCAGCATCTTAGAGCATTTATGCATGTAGACATGGTCAAGATGACCTGCTGAAATTCAAGCCTAGCACCAAAATGGGGAAGTGACTTTAAAAGTGGCATGGGCATTGGTGTCAGCTATCTACTGGGAATTTCCCGCACAACCATCTCTCGGGTGTATAGAGAATGGTAAAAAAAAAAAAAGAGTAAATATCGAGTAAACAGCAGTTCTCTGGGGAGAAAAATGCATTGTTGATGTCGGAGGTCAGAGGAGAATGACAAGACTGTTTTAAGGTATGAGCATCGTAAGAGTTGGGCTACAGCAGCAGAAGACCACACTAGCTGTCAGCTAAGAACAGGAAACGGAGGCAACAGTTTTCACGGGGTCACCAAAATTTGACAAGGAGATTGGAAAAACATTGCCTAGTCTCATGACTCCAACATGAAAGCATGGCACTGTCCTGCATTGTGTCAGCTGTGGTGTAATGGTGTGGGGGATATTTTCTTGGTACTCTTTGGGCCCCTTAGTACTAACTGAGCATTGTTTAAATGCTACAGCCTACTTGAATATTGGTGTTGATCATGTCCATCCCTTTATGACCACAGCACATTGTTGAATCTGTGCCAATTAGAGTTAGGGCAGTTCTGAAGGCAAAATGGGGTCCAACATAGTACCAGCAAAGTGTACCTAAATGAGTTGGTTGATGAGTGTATAAAACCAATTATATACATTATAATAAGTAACTAGCATTGATTTCCTGGCTCAAATCAGAGCTGCACTTTGACAAATCACAGGCTGACCACTGAATGCCTAAATGGTGTGAATCTGAAGTGAGTGAACGAAGCCTGGAATCATGATTCAAAAGGCTTCGTTCCCCAAAAATACCAAAAATGCTACAGATAACACCTTGCTTCTTTATTTCAAATAACATTCAAAGGAATGAAACCTGTGACCTGAATTTAAGTTTTAAATAGTATTAGGGAGTATTTTATGTTTCTAAAAGAGAACAAAGAAGTGCTTCCAGTCCAAATATTTGAGAAATCAACGCCTACAGGTGTTCTTTCATCTATGTGGAACGCCAACCTTGAATAAACTATTAATTGCTCTGCTGGTTTCTGACAGGTTTCTGGACCTTTCTATACTTTGTAAGTTTCTGCTTCCTCGCCAATCAGTGGTCTCGGACTAGAGCTGAAGAGCTGCCACTCAACCAAGGAGCAGATGCTGCTCGGGCAGCAATCGCATTCTCTTTCTTCTCCATAATCACCTGGGTAAGCCCCTCCAACCACCAAATAGCAAAACCACCTTTAACCCCGAGAGCTGAGGCTGGACAACATCTTTCTGTCTGAGTTGATTCCATGTCTAAAGTTAATTATGAAACTCCAGCAGCAACTGGCCTTATGAGGCATTGATGGACGTATTTATTGAGACTTTGGATGTCTGCAAGACTTTCAAAAAGTTTCATTTTTTTATTGTAATAGCTGTACTGATTTTCCTAAATACTGCCTCTGACATTAGCTTTATAAAATATAAATAAAAACTAATTAGAAATTACAAAACTGTAATAACTGTCTGGCTCACAGTATACCAAAACCTGCTAAAGCACTTCTGTGATTAGCGCTTACTGCAGTGTGGCTACTTTAAATCTAACTGTAGAAATGTTATTTGTTTTAAGGCTTTTCTGTTGGACTCTCTCTTGGCTTCTCCTTGAAGTTTTATTGGTTGACATGATGGGCTGTTTTGTCAGCTGTAAACTCAGTTCACTATTTCCCCTCCTTCTTTCTGACATTTTGTTGGCACAGACAAGCTAGCTAGCTTGTATGACTAGCTAGCTAGCTTACCTATAAATTAGCTGGCTTTATTTCTACTAAATTCTATAAAATAAATGACAAAATCATGCTTTTTAAAACCTTTGTTGCTAAAGTGTAGTTATAATGTACTTTTATGATACTTTTATGATTCGTAGACTCACTTTTCCCTCTATGTCGCCCTTTTCCCGGTCCTCCAGGCTGGTCTAACAGTGCGTGCGGTCCAGAAGTATCTGCTTGGCACAGACATGACACTGTTCACCACCGAGCACATGGACGGAGGCGCACCCACCCAGCCATACCCCTCCAACTCTCCGGGAGGAGGCGGCACCACCACCGAGACCACGGAGACCTACCAGAGCCCACCATTCACCGAAAACAACGCAGCACCCACATACCAGGTTCCCATTTACTAGAAAGGATAGACCTGGTGATGGTGGTGGAAGAAGAAGAAGACGACAGGGGAGAGGGATGCAGATAAGAGGAAACTGCTTTCTGTGATGTTACACATGCAGTTGTTTATGTTGATCCGGGCTGAGTTTTCAGTAAGCGTTGAATTAGCGGCCTCTGATTCCTCATTTCTTCCTCTTGGTACCTTTTCCTTCCCGAACATTCCAGTTTTATCGTCACTTTTGTACACCTCTCTGTGGAGCAAGGCCACAGCACAGGTACGAGAGCTGATAAATCAAAAAGAAAAACAAGTGGAGGAAATGTAGAGCAGGAGGCCACTTTTGCCGACTTCAAACGCAATTTTGACAAAAATAAGTAAGAAAAAAAAGTGATCAACAAGTCAGTGACTCCACCACAACAAAGCAGTATTAGATCCCTAAAAATAGTGCAGGAGGCACTCGCATCCAGAGAGCACCCTTGTCTTATTCTTTTCATTTATTCCAAATCCCCTTTCATGCCAAACACTGCAGGGAATCGTTTTTCTTTTTCTTTTTTTTTTGGTTGTTGTTTTTCTTTTTTAGCTAGAGTCTGGTCTTTCCTCGTATGTTCCCTGCTGCAGTTAGAAACCATCATCTGCATTAAATCTGCATGTTTCCAAACTTAGAGATCAACTAAGTGCCATACTGTACTGTGTGTTTCAGACAGTGACTTAATTTAGTAGTTTTCCACATGCTGTAAAGAAAAGAAAAAGAAAAAGAAAACAAAAAGAAAAACAAAACAAAAAAAACAACGGCAATGTTTTTGTGACCAAGTGCAATATTTCACATTCTTATGTAAGTAGGTAGATGCAGTAGGTAAACTAGTTTAGGTCAATTTCAGGCGCTGTCTCAAATCACATGCAATTCTTTGAATTGTGCTGATAGGTCTCGAGGATCTGACCACCCTGGTGACGTTTTGCAGGAAATGGAAGTTATATCAGATGATCAAAGCGCTCCAGAGAGAGAGAGAAAGAGGGAATCTCTCTTCCATGGAAGCTGAGCTATTATAAATATAATTAGAGACGTTCAAAACCTGCTATATCATCCTTTCAGGCATGTTTTAGTCTCCCTTAATGAAGTCTATCGCACATTTTAAAGCAAACGAGACTCACGGTGCAAAATATAAATGGTACAGTGTCACCCTGAGTGAGCCGGTGTGATTTTGGGGTGAGTCTGATTACACTTAAAATTCAGTGTGGAAACCTTTATCCTTATTGAATCACCATTCAATCTGGTATATTTCTGTGCCTGGCATGAATGGATTATTAAATGGACCTAATGGGCTCCTGCACTGGAAGTGATTATTAATCCTGGAAAGTCAGTCACATGACTATTAAAAACACACACACACACAAACTGATCAGGAGTTCGGGGGGAGGGTGGGGGCTTTTACAGGCTGTGCCCAGGGGGCCTTTGTCTCACAATCAATCCACGGTGCCAGGGAATGTATTCAGTGTGTTATTTGAGACAGCGCCCTGTGCTGACTGCTGTGTGTACAAAAATCAGGAGAGTGGGAGATATTCTGGGTAAATTATGTAGGTCTGTTTATGTTTACGTTTTAGAAGCTGCCAAACTGCCCTGTGTTCTTATTGCCGTCTTCTGATTACCACGTTACTACTACGTTACTACTATGTTGTTAATAGGATCTTCTGGGGGGGGGTCTCAGGCAAAAGAAAGAATATAGTTGGGGGGTGTTACCGATTGCTCACTGGCTAATTCATTGATCCTGCAATCCTGCCATATTAAGGAGAGAGGGGCGGGTTGGGGTGTAATAATTAGTTGCCATGACGACAGGGTTGTGTGGATGTCAGTCACCAGGGGCCCTGATGTAGATAGTACCCATGCCAACCATGTCGGTGTGTAGCGGTGTCTGTGCTGTGCTTCGCGTGCACGCTCCCATCAGTGAATCTGTGGTATCGTGTGGTGTGTGTGCGACCGTGCGAGTGTGTCCACGTGCACCATCATCGTGCACGATGGACGTGTAAGTGTGCACGCTTGTGTCCAAAGCCGTGAGTGTGTGCAGTCAGTTGGGTCCTGTGCTGCATCGACGTTTTTTTTTTCTTTAACATGCATTTGTCAGAGAGGGGGACATCACGAGCGTGCTACGATATTTAATCATTTCGCCTCGGTAAAAACACTATTTAAGCTCAGTGTCACTGTTAAGGTATACATAATGCAAAGCAAATTAACTGGGCCAAATCTAAAAAACTTCTAGTTAAAGCGACACACATGACCAGTCGAAAGCCTTGCTTGCTGTTCTAAGTGTAAATGGTTTTCTCTGCTGCAACAGGACAACTGAAGCAATCGTCATAATAAGGAAAGAAAATAGTTTGTTATGTATCGAATGCTGTGTCACTCTGACTCTGATAGGATGTTTTAGAAAGACTGGCAGCATCGGCGAAGCTGACAGGATCATTTTATATGTTTGTAATTGCAAATGTATCCATACCTTAAATTAACTTTCTGATTCCTCAGTTGTAGTTTTGCACAAGTGTGTACACACATCTAAAAAAAACTTAAAGTATTATTAAAAATCCAGATCTGGCCCTTGATTTCAGGGACTGGAGCTACAGGAAGCCAACAGACTGAAAATGTTAACTACTGTAGATATGTAGTTATAGAAAAAAACTCTTATTCTGCAATAAAAGTATTTCTGTGTCCTCAGTTCCAGCACTCAAATGAATAACACTGATCTACCTGTGATCTTTAAAAAAAACTGTTTTACTCACCTCACAGTCTGTCAGCGTGTGTTAAGTTAAGCATGTATTTAAAACTGAGGGATAATCCAACAGTCCTGTCTTTCAGAGTTTTATTTTGGGACAGGGTGCAACGCCACTGGCTGCTGGACTACAGCTAGAATAGGGGACAGGAGGAGTACCGTTAAATCTATTTGCAAGAGTTAAAGGACTACACTTTGTGTTTTGTCTGTGTTTTAGCCCACCGGCTGCAAATTGTGCACAGATTCCCTACTTTTCACACGGGCTGGTCTTAGTTTATTTGAAAATGCTTTGAATATGGTCTCACAGAGTCCAGCTTGGTTTATGTGTTACTTGTTTTTTCAGATTTAACTGTGAAGGACGCCGGCTTACCATAAACCACAACCTGCTAATAAATAAAAACTTTGAAAGAATATTTAATCATAAATATAGTTTTTTTTATACTATTTTTGACACCATTTTTCTAGAGGAGACATTTGACATAGTTGAAAGCAGCTTTGTTGCTGGTGGAGTCTCCCATTGCCATTCTGAGAAATCAGGTTTAAGCAGCTATGGATAAAGTTTAAGTTCAGTTTATGGCATGAGTTTTGAAAATAGTCTGTCGTTATGTGTCAGAAAGCACCGATGTAGTCCTTTAAGTCTTCAGTGTTGGTAGTGAACATAACTGTGGTTGGGTGAGAGGTGCTGCTGGGGTGTTACTGGGTAGATTGGGTTGCTGTCAGGTCAGGTTGTATTGATGTTCTCAGTGCTTCAGTCTCTTCTTCAGTCACTGTGGTAGATAATAATACTAATACTAATACAAGCATTCTCTGTGTTTTGTGCTCTGGCCCACGTACACCACCGTGGTATTGGTTTGATTGTAAAATTCAGTATGTTATTGAAGTAAATGGAACTATTGTGTGATGCTGTCCAGGGTCTGATGTGTCCACTACTACAGAAAATTTAAAAAAAAACAACAAATAAATAAATTTATGTCAATAATGATTATTTATAACTAGAAAGCACTCTCTGTTGGAAATACTTTGTCCGATCACTCTTAAAGGGGCTAAAATCAGTCGTTCATGCCATTAATTTGTTAGACCGAGGTCGTAAAAAAGGCATGTCATATAGTACAGTACGTTGCATGGATGTTACAGTATCTTCCTCCATAGATGAAAATTGACGCTACATCAACCAAGAATTCAAGTGAACATTGATTTTATGGCGTGTTACCCCTTAAACGTTTCTTCTGAGTTGCTTCTTCCTTTCCTGAAGGTGTTTGACCTCTTCAGTGTAAAAACACGTGTACAGAGATGTGTATCACTGTCTATTACCTGAATGTCTCTGGACTGCAGTCTGACCGTCACTCCAATAAAAAAGAAACCATGTTCTGGACTGGCTGTTTGTGTCCCTGGGTTTCGTGGGTGAGGACCTGTGACTTTATTTTATTTTACATATACACACCATTTCCCTGGGCTTTCCAAAGCTTTAGAGAGTGGAAGCTGTGCCAACCCCAAGAAAGCTCTAATTGTGCACCAGATAACTTTAGAGGGAAATCATTCACAGGTGGATACAACCTGTTTTATTATTGCTTTTCTGATAAAGATAGCCATTTTCAGTATAGTTAGACTTGCACTGCACTTGCTTTTTATGTGATCTTGGTGTCAAATCAAACACGAACACGTTTTCTTTTGTTTGTGCTTAAATGTGCCAACATGTGTGTCGGGTGTAGTAGTACATATATTAGATCACCTTACGCTCCTCACTAGTTGCCCAACTCTTACTCATGGCCCACAAAGATCTTACAGTGGTTCAGAGCGTGCTGTCTACTATTCAGATGGTCAGCGCTTCATTCCCCAGCTCTATCATCCATATACTGAAGCGTCCTTGGGCAAAATACAGAAAGCTAAATGTTGGAGCCACGATAGCACTACGATTCATAAAACTAAGGGTTAAAAGGTAATTCGTGAGCCTGCACAGCACTGTGCAGTGTGTCAGCAGACCACTGGAGCAACTTGTAACATGTATAACTGTATAACTGTTGAAGCTGAGAAGCTTAAGTTCTACATTTGACCTACTTATAGTCAAAACCATGTAAATCAACAGTAAAGCCTTTGAAAGTTATCAATGGTCTGCAGTAAACCAGCAGTTTCGTAGGTGGAAACAATGGCCAAATGGACTAGTGCCTAATGACATTTTTCAAATTAATAACTTCAGAGAGACAAACATGCACATTTTGGCATCTGTATCCACTTTTAAAATATTTTTTCTCTCCTTTTTATATTGAAGCAGGTAACTGAAACAGACCTTTAGCCCCAAACAGCTAAAGACAATTGGAGCTTCCCCAGTTGGCCCAAATCAGTTATCAGGGTCTGCCATCAGTTTCTTCTACATAATAATTCTTTAACTTGTGGAAAAATGTGGACTGGTTCTCTGAAAACACAAAGGTAGAACTGGCTTTACAGTAACACTGGAACCAGATTGGTGGAAATGTGTTCACAGCATCTTTGAACAACCAAACCCCCCCAAAAGTCTGTTAAGACCCTAAAATGTTAAGACAGCCAAACTGGTCACTGTAAAAAATTTTATATCACAAATGATATATCAGAGCTATGTGCACACATAGCTCTGATATATCATAAAGCCAGTTCTACCTTTGTGTCTTCAGAGAACCAGGCTAGACAATATTTAAGGTACAAAAATATCTGAAAAATGGTTAAAAAAACCCAAACTGCCATCAAGTCAAATATGGAGAACTTTGCAGTGTCAACAGAAACTGTTTTTGGCAGCAGGTCGAAAATAGAGCAGTCTACTCTGTGAAAACTAGTCTGCCACTTTAATACACACATTCAGTCACAGACGCACTGCTGACAACAGTACAAGCATGACAAAGAGATGAGTAGATAATCCATCACCTGTAAATTTGTGTCAGTGCTTGATTTTACTTGAGTACGCAGACCGAGTGTGGGTGGAAACAACGGTGCCTTCAGCTGAATTTGTTCATCATAACCAAATGTGTAGTCAGAAGTGGAGATCTCAATTGTTACCATCTTGTTTGTCCCATTTTTAAAAAGACAATTTGAACAAAACTGTTGAGAAATATACAACAAGACTCATTGTTCAGTTCTTTAATTTCCTTTTGAAACCTTGTGCAACATCATGGCCACATTGTACCAGTCCATAAACAAAATTATGAAATCTACTGGTGAGTTGTGCAAACGGAATAAAAGAGAATGGGGATTATTGAAAGGAAAACAAAAAACATTCAACTGATGAATCTATAATTTGTTCTAATTTCTGAAGCAGCTCACTTTCTGACACACCGTCCTGAATGAGGAGTTCATTCACTGACACTGTCGACAGGCCTGCATAGAGCAATTAACAATTAAAAGCAATTAGACAGCTATAAATATAAAGCTAAATATTCAAACTGAACATCTTATTTAACCAAGCAGCACAGCTGGAGACTCATGCAGACTTTATCAACTTGCCCGAGCAAGGTAAAAAAGAAAGAAAGTAAAGAAAATCAATATAATTTCAGCATTAGGGAGCGTTGCATTCTTCAAGTAAAGCCCTGGCTCGTCTCTCCGCTTTCATTAAATAAATTTAGAGTTCTGATTAGACGTTGCCGGTGCCAGTGCCAGCTGGGGACGTCCTCAAACGATGAGAGTTGAAAGAAGATTTAAGATATGGCGACCCTGTGCATCTTGAACTGTAAACCAATCACATAAACCTATCAATATTACTCCCCATCAAAGTGGAAACACCATGAACCATCTTCTTTTGCTACACTAGGTCTCCGACTCCTCCCAGAGGAAATGAGCTGCTGCTTTCCCACACCGGCTGCTGCGTGGCTGTGTCAGAACCACAGAACTGAATTCGCCTCGCAATGGCAAACGGACCAGAGGAAGGCTGAGAAAGGGGGGCTAGCTGATGATGCGGCTAATCGACTGCAAGGAGGGGAACTCCTCGCTCTCCGTGATGTGCAGGGTCTTGTGGGAGTTGAAGTCTTTGGGGGCCAGCACCTGTCTGCAAGTGGGGCACACCCGGCAGTCCAGCTCAGCTGCCATGTTAACCGCTGTAGCAGGCATCTGCCAGGCGTTCTTCTTGTTTTTATTTTTCTTTCCTCCTCCAGCCCCAGACTGCTTCTCCAATGCCTTACAGTCTCCGTGCGCAGTCAGGAGCTCCTGCTGCTTGCCTGTGTCTGGTAAGAGCACAAGCAGCTCATTGAAGATGCGGTTAAAGCCATCGCCAAGCAGGTCCTTACAGCTACGGTGGTACTGGGCTGCTGATATCACACCCTGGAAAGACAGAGAGGACAGATGACCAAAGTGAACAAACAGGAAGTGCCAAATGTGAGGAGCAGGTTCTTTCAGTGGGCTATACATTTTTCACTTGACACACGCAAGCATTATTATTATATATTATTAATAATAATTAATATAATGCAGAAATCAGCTGCAGTTTTGTTTTACTGATCGACTACACAGTCCTACAACCAGGGGAGTGGCACTTTACATCCACATCTGTCCAAACTAGAGCAAAATACAGAGGTGAAGGCTTTAATGGAATCCAATCAAAGGTATTTAAATTTATTATGTTTGGCCAATAAAGCTGATTCAGAGAGAAAATAAAGTTGCAGCCATAAAAATCAGGCAGTACATGCACATACGTATTCACATTTTTAGCTGGCAGCACAGAAGAACTTTTTTTTTTTATAAATGTGGAAAATCATGACATCATTATAATGAATTTCCTGATCTACGCTATGATAATCACGTAGTCAAAATATGATATTGTTACAGGCCTGTGTTGGAGCACACTACCCTCGTGACTCTGAGTAACGGTGCTGAATAATCGTGTTTATGCGCAACATTACGATGATGTACGTTAACCTTTGACCTTCATCATCACTTTATCCTCATTTGAGGATGATAAAGCAATGACAGTTATTATTTATTATGTCATAATTGATATATAAGGCCAAATACAACTAAATTCTAACTTACTCATTCAAGTCAAAGTGAACTGGAATTAAAACATTTAAAAAATAAAATAAAAGTCTGTCCCTGAGACACGGATTTGACAACACTCGGAGGGATGTACAAACTGTAACCACTTCAGGGGCATTTAAAGGGGACGGGGAACAAAAAACAAACTCCAGACAAAATATCCATGCCAACAGAGTACTTAGCTCTTATGTAGTGAGTACCTGTCTGAACTGGGCAGAGTAGTTTTTGAACTGGTTGAATTCTGATTCGTCATCGTTGAGGTACTTCCTAATGGACTGGATCAGCTCCAGGTTCCTCTCGCGGAAGTCCTCTGGCACCAGGTAACCATTGCTCGGCACTTTGGGAGGCCTGGGAACAGACAAAAAACACTAAGTACCAACAAGGCCAACCAAAAACCTTTGTGTCAAGCAGTGATCATGTACTGTAGAAAAACGAGATAGGCTCACAGGTTGACTACTGGGGGTGTAGACTCCACCACATTGCTGTTGAGGGGGATCCCTGTGAACCCTGGGGGAGGTTTAGGGGCTGACATACCCAGGCCAGGTGGAGGCAGGGGCATGGTGGAGGATGGGGCTGGAGCTGAGGCCTTCATTGGGAAAGAGGTCTTAAAGCCTGAAAAACAAAGAGTGTGAACTTTGAATGATGCAGTACCAACTCTGAAAAACAGTTCTCAGGGTTTTAACTATAAAACCAACACTGCTGTGTTTAAACAAAACGCTTATTTGTGAGGCATTTATTCTGTTTTACAATAGTATAAAATCGTTACATCATAATTTTCGGTTTTCATGAAATTAAAGTCAAATCAAAGCTCAGAGCTCAAAGCTCAGGCTTTAAATATCCACCTAACAACATTTTGAAGAGCATGTTCACAGCCGGGTATAAAATTAAAGTTTTAACCAGTTTCCCTCTTTACAACAACTGTGTGGTGGGTGACTTTTTTTGTTGTTGTTGTTGTTGTTTTTTTTAAATTTAGGGATGTGGCTGCTTTGTTTTTTACCCAGATGTTACTACAAACAAACAAAAACAAAACAAAACATTAGATTAGCGAACCGTTCACTAAATGAGGAGTCAAAATCTATGGGACTCTTCTTTTATATGAAGTCTATGGAAAACCTTAGCTGTCTACCTTTTTACCACTGCTTGACAGACCACTCTCATATCAAGCAAATATCATATTGCCTATTAATGAACAATTACTGGTTTCCAATCAACCACACAATCAAAGAATAGAAATGACTTTCCATAATTCTTATTGACTCTGTTTATTGTAAGAGCTAAGTTGGAGAGTTTCCAAATGATTTCCAGGAAGTCTTCCTCCCCCCTGCTTCTTTTTTGATGGCAGCTATCAGTCATTAAAGCAGCTGTACATTCAGTTTTAAATGTTTAGTAGTTTCAGGTCTTGTAAGAAAGACCTGTATGGTGTATATATTGGATGGAAAGAAGCAACAGTACGTGTAAATTGACAATAAATGAATACTGTGGATTGTTATTCCGCACCTGGTGGTGGATTTTTGGTCATGAGGGCAGGGAACTCCTCCTCTTGTTCATCGGCAGGCTCCGTATTGGGATGATTTGTTACCGGAGCGTTATCTTTGCTAGTGGGTGGTGATTGCTCAGCGTAGCCGTTAGCCAGCCCACTTGTAAGTGCCGCTGTCACAGGACCGGAAAGCGGTTTGTTCCACGTTTTCTCAGGAACGTTTTCCTTTTGTGCCGTAGTTTCCACTGAGACTGGATTTACAGTTGTTCCCAGGTCTGATGTTGTAGTTGCAGATGTAGGGGGAGCAGTTGGGTTCTTCTGTTTTTTCTTCTTGTTGGCTTTTGGGGTCGGGAGATCGGTGTTGGGGGTCGGATTTGAAGCGCTCGAGGTCACAGCTGGGTTTGAGGATTTGCTGCTGCTTGCTTTAACGGTTAGCAGAGAGGAGATATCCAACATGGTGGGCACTGAGCGGAACTCCTGCTGCGTCATTCCTCCGCTTTCATCGTCGGAATGAATGGGAGAGTAATTTGACAACGCTTTCCCGTTCTCACCCACTTTCTTTTTCCTCCGTGAAGACGACGAGGATGAGGAGGACAGGAGCTGAGGGCCAGAGGATACAGAAGAGAGGGGTGGGGGAGGTCTGGAGGAGGGAGGAGGATGAGTGTTGGGCTTAGCTGCAGATGTGTGGTTGGACCAAGCAGAGGTGGTACCAGCTGCAGGTTTGGGGGCCCGGACTCTGGAGACAAGAGCAGGGAAATCCTCTTCTTGAAAAGAGGACGTCTTCTTAGGCTGCGCAGAGTAAGCTGGGGTCATGGGGGTTGTGAGCGTGGCAGTCGACAGGCTGGGGAAGTCGTCCTCCTTTAAAGCTACGTGGGATGGTGCAGTCACTGCAGGAGCTGACTTTACACTGCAGGGACAAACAAAAAACAGCACATATGACAGGTTTGTGTCACACTACGCTCACACACACACACACACACACACACACTGAATGATGAGAGCTTAATGTTGTACTCTGATGAAGCTTACACAGGTGCAGCAGCTGTGGCTCCCAAAGCTGGGAAGTCATCTTCTACATCTCGCGGGTTCTGGCTCTTCATTGTTTTTACTGTTAAAGAGGCAGAAATAAATACACTAAAACTAGCAGACAAACACGCCTGACACCTAGCAACACCATAACCATTATGTATGTTTTTTCAGTTTACTTTTTACCTGGAAGTTTGCTCGCTTGTTTGGAATGTCCGGTCGGGTGTCTGAGCTCTTCCGGTTCTGGTCTCTCGGCCCTCTCTGCCCTCTCCTCTCTGCAGTGTTTGGGAGCACTCCTCTCCTGCACTGCTGCTCTCTCTTCTTGTCTTCGCATTGCAATGGATGCCCTCAAAGCAGCTTCCACCTGCCTGTCTTCCTCATTTCTGTGCAGACAAGCAGACAAAACAGTCAAAAGCAAGAAACTACTCCCACTCTAACAGCTGCTAAAGTTTTTTAAAGTAATATACACATACACAAGCGTGCAAACACAGTAACAGCACAATGTGAGACACCCAGGTGCAACAATGCTGTGCATCCATTCTTTAAATGTTTTCCATGTCTGTCTCTCAGTACAAGTGGATGCTCTGCAGTCCAGTTCTCATGCATATAACTGCACCCATCCATCTTTTTATATCCAGGAAAATTTCCATGTCACAGACAAAGACGAATGTACCCTTTAACAACAGCCATCTCTTCCAATTCTGACACCTCCACCCCTAATGCTCCCTTCCAGTTAACTCAGAGCTGGTCATTTATACTCACCTCGAGTACCTCCAGCTTTTCTGTCCCCCGTGAGGCCTTCCCCTTCCTCCTCGGTTGTGACGCACCTCCTCGTAGTCCTCGCCTGTCACCATGCCTGTAAGAAACGCACATGTTCTGATCATCTCAAATGCCAAACAGAAATCCCGGTGGTATGGCAATACAAAAACACGATCGTCTCGACCGACCGACCTTCATTTCGCCTCTGCTGTCTTGGAGCGTAGTTAAACTGCAGGTCGATGTGGCGGTTCTGTCGAGCCTCTGCTCGATTCTTGCTGTGTGCTGCAGCCTTGTGAGCCTTGTAGTCAATCTCGGAGCGAAACGCGTGAGTGAACTGTTCTGTGGCGCAGCGACCTTCCTCGCACAGATAGTGACTCTCTCTGAAGTGCTCACTCAGATACTGATAATCACTGTTGGTAGCAGGGTTAAAAACAAAAGTCTGGTTTAATATTCATCAACATTAGGTAACAAAAACAAAAACAAACAAAACACTAAACAGAGGATTTGGGTGAAAGGGTCGCACACACCTGTAGTACTCCTGAGAGCCGTCTGCATCACAGAAGTGGCAGAAGTAGTGATCCCTACGCAGGTGTTTCAGCAGCTCGTCATTATCAAGGTAACGGTCATCGCAGAACTTGCAGAGCGGGTGGCCTCTGTGACTGGTGTCATCCGGGTCTCCATGCGCTCTGTGACGCGCCAGCTCCTTACGATTATACCACTTCCGTTCATGGGAAAAGATCTGCAGGGAAAGAATAACTTTTAAAGTAAATGATTATTCAGGAGATTAGCAAACAAAGCGCTTTATCAGGATACTGACATTTGTCTTCTTTTTATCTGACTTACTTCAACCAGCCCTTATTTGCCTGAAAATGTAAGTCTGTCCCACTCACCATTTTTATATTCAATAGCAGGTTTAAAAAAAAAAAAAAATCTTTCCACCAACAAATCAAATGCATAAAAAATGATTGCAAAATTTACAAATCTGAATTAATAGTACAAGCAAAACCTTTTAAGTTAATGACCTGATGCACAGCACTTTCAGTTATCGACAGACAACTTAAACAACGCTATGGTTTCTCATTCGGTGTGAAAAGCAATACATCAAATAACAACCTTTAAAAGGGGGCTGAATTTAATATAATTTAACAACTGTATTGTGTAAGTGCTTTTGTTAACATTTAGTAGCAGATACTGCTGTCAAGGACAATGACTGGATGCCCTCAAGCTGAACTAAAGAGTAACTAAGCCTCATAAACGTTCATATTCATATTAGTGTTCAGATATGAAAAAAAGCAAAAAGAACTGTTTGTGCTACAAAGTCTCCATGTACATTTGTGCTACTACTGTAGTCATGTGATACTGAGAACCCAATCAAACACTGCTTTATTTGCTCTTTGGGGATGATGATGATACCTTTAGATGCTTTGTGCAGAGCTTGCAGCAGAAAAGCTCGTGCTGCTTCCTCATGTGCTGCTCGAGCTCCTCAAACCTGGAGAAAACCTTGGGCTCTGAGCAGCGGAGACACTCGGGCAGCAGCAGATGCCTGACAGACACACACCGAGGAAAAGTTCAGTCGGAGTCAAGTAAAAATCAAAAGGGGCATTAAAGCCAGTTGCATACAGCAGGTAAAACCCAAAACTCAAGCCAAGTTTTTGTTTAGTTAAATGACAGATCAGATTGAGGATACTTCCTGCTAAAGCAAGTCATTTACACATTTGCAAATAAAAGCGCTCACTTTAGCCATCACACAAACTTAGACTCGCTTTAAAAGCAATCAAAACAAGAACACAGCATGGAGTGTTCAAGAAGATAACACTAAAGGCTTTACCAGCCGACTTTTAGTTATACCGGTTTATGTACCTGATTGTATACATTCACAATATGACCACATGCTGAGACAGCAAGAGCTCCATCTCTAACCACATGTAGCATTAGTTAATACCAGCATAGCTCTCTGTATACATTTCCATTGTATTTTTCAAGCAAATGTTCAGCTATGTTAACTGTTATTCTGTTACTGCTATTTCTGGGTTTTGTAGTATAAATGAACTGAAATGCCAAAGAACAACACAAGCACAAAGAACAGAGACATCTAGTACCTGTAGTGGGCATAGATCTTCTCATCCACAAAATAGATGTCATACTTTTTCTCACAGTGGAACTGCTGATAGGGCAGAGACTGAAAGGCCTGCAGTTTTTTCACAAACACCACCTGAAAACAACATGACAGTCAGATTAGTAAGAACCTGTGGTAACTGGAGGAAGATGATTCTTTTAGAAATAGAAAGCATACCAGTGATGTCTCACAAACACCTACTGTAATATCACATGAAATGACGCAAGAGCAAAACCGTGTCAGTACAGAGGATGTATACGTGGTACGCTTCTAATCTAGGCAATTCAACACAGTTTGACATTACAACATTCAGCTGTTGGGAAACTAAAGTTTACATCCACTCATCATGGGCACGAATGTCATGTTAATTTAGTGCTGAAAGGCTGAAATGCTCTCTGTAATCCTGGCTGGATATTTGACTACTCTTCTTGTCAAAATTGTTAGACTTCATTCAAATTGGTCAGTCTCAGAGTTGTTTTCTAAGCACAGTCAACAAATGTTCAGTGGGGCTGAAGCAGGGACTTTGGGAAGGCCATTCCAGAAGCTTATTGTTAACCTGCTTTATCTATTCTAAATCCAGTTTTAATGTGTGTTTGGGATAATTGTCCTACTGGAACTGTGTCCATATTTAACCCAATCTTGTTTTATCAAAGTCATTAAAGATGTGTACTATACAATCATTTTACCCTGGAGAAAGAACGAAGTCATTTAAAGCTCCAAATGACCATGACATTCATTTCCATAATGAGTGGATGTAAACTTCTGATCACAGCTTATTTGGCTTTTAAGGGAGTGTTATGAGGCCGTCCACCTGTTTTGACTCATTCCGTCATCTGTAATCAAGATTCGGAATTTATTCAGGGCTGACAGTAGGCAGACATCACAATGACCTCTAAAACTATATCAATTAAACATTTATCACAACCCAGTAATAACAGGTAGCATACCGGCGCCGCTAAAGCTCACGCTAGATTGAGAGGTGACAGCTAACGTGTTCGACTAAATGTATTACAGAGTTCACTGTCACCCTGGCTAAATGAGGTATAGCCATGAACGTCGGATAGACAAGCACTCTGTCATCAGCTCAATTATAAAAGCCGGCTTCTAAACCAACTCTTTCTGACCAGTGTCAGTCTAACAGATAAGCTAACTTATGCACTTGCTAATATTCGCTAGTTAGTTTAGCTAAGCTAATGACAGCGAGGAAAAAAGTGGTCTCCACAGTGGGTACGCACAATGATTTATCACCTCTTTTTCCCCCTAGTGACTATTTTAATTGATTCTGAACGCAGTTAGGATGCCAACACACAACTTGTGCCTATTTTTATAGAGTAAAAACTATGAGAACGCTACGGCCTAGCTAGCGCCACAAGGCTCCATCCCCGGGTTAAAGTAGCAGAAGAACGCGCACCTTGTCGAGCTCCTCCCGGCAGACGGCGCAGTACTTCTGATCGCACAGCACCCTCATCTTGGTGGAGCAGCGGTAACAAACGGGATGGTCGCATTTTCCCAAGGCGAAGATCTCGACCTCTTGGCAGCACAGAACACAATTCTTCTCCGCGTCTTTTGTCGTTGTTGAGTCCATCTTAGTGAGAAGGCACAAGTCAAGCTTAATAGTTATTTGGGAGCGCCACAGAGCTGAAGTGCTTACGTAATTATGAAAGTCTACTGCCGCGTCACGTAACTGTTAGACCAGCGATTAACACACCACAGGGATGGACCGAGCGCACGCTGCAGCGGTGCTTTTACCCATCACACCTTGTGGGATCTGTGCGAGCCCCACGTGCGTACCTTGGTGGGAACCGGTAAATGTGCTGATGCTGATAGGAGGTGCTGTACTTTGGAAAACATTAATTAAAGCTGCGGCTAAAAACAGGAGACTGAAGCTACAATTCACGCGGGCCCAACTTGGAATATTTTATATAATTATTATTATTATTTTTTTTAATCGTTGTCTGGTCTCGATTATTGTGATGCTGGTAGTGTATATTTTCTTGCCACACTTTGGGTCCATTGATACCTACTGCTTCCAGTTCACCTATGCATCAACTTCAATATCCTCCTTCCCACTTCCACAGCCCTTCATAACCTTGCTCCTTCTTATTTGTCTGATATTCAGCGTCTCTTGTCTGTTCCACCTGTTCACCTGACTACCATGGGACTCAGAACCTTTAGTTGCCCTGCCCAAATACTTTGCAATGCACTTCCACCTGATACAGTTTCATTTAAGGCCTTCAATGTCAGTAAAATGCCCTCATCTTAAAAGCTATACCTGCCACCAGGTCATAATAAAGCTGCTGCTTAAAATATTTGTTTGCTGAGGGTCATTACAAACCCAGGCTGTCATCTGAATCAAACACGTCCATGTTAAAAGTAATGGTGTTAATAAAGCTTTGCTTTTTAACATGAGTTCTTGTGCTTATGTTTTGTAATCGCCTCTTAAAATCCTTGTATCAACACACTGATATTTTTTATTCTGCTGCTGGTAAACAGGAAGTTATTCTTACAGACAGGTGCACCAAGGATTTTCTATTTGTGTGTATTTAACTAAAGAGATGAGTCAGTGCCGTAACCCAGATCTTGGTGCTCCCTTGTGTCTATGAACGACTTGGAGAAAGAGCCCAGAGAGACAGAAGAACTTTTCTGATTTGGCTGTTTCCCAAAAACACCCAAAACTTTGCACTTCTCAGCTTCCACATTATCAAACATTACCTCTTTACCTATAAAATTCCCTATAAAAGGACTCTTTAGTTTGTAATGTTTTATTGGATGGCTTACGCAAGTTACAGTTTCACCTTTTTAAAAAAAGTGACTGGTGTCCAGGCAGTTGAAGCCCCCGTCACTCATACGGTCTTGTCAGCAGTGATTTCCACCGCTCATCGGTCCTTTATTGTGGTCAAGTGTGCAGTTAAGTGTCTTTGTAAGCTAGCGCCTCTTGTAGTGGTTGTTGCTCAGTCCCATCACTCTGAAGGTGGAGCTTGCGATCTTCTCGTAGAGAAGGAACATGAGAGCAGCAGTCAGCACCGTCTGCAGCAGCTTCGCTTCAAGGCCTTTAAAAAGACCCAACATACCATACTTCCTACAGAAGAAAACCAGCATGAAAACGTTAAAGAGCAAGAAGTGAAAGAGCAAAATTATTAATATTCAGGAACGCAGATGATACATCACGAGGGCCCAGAGATGAATGCCCATACTCCATATAAAGCACCTTTCAACTACTCCCTAATTCACAAGGTTCAATCAAGTAATTAAACCAGGGATCATTTGCTTGTTATGCTGGATATAATTAATCTAATTGTTAAAATATAAATGCAGAGATTATCCGGTGTGTTTTCCTGATGAGTTCTCTAGAGTCTGACTGTACAGTTAGTTGTACATAATTATTGCAGATGTGTATGGTAATGCATTTGCAATGGTTTCTGTTGTAAAAAAAACCCAACAACACAAAAAGCAACAAACAGAGCAGCTTCTGCATGCATACAGATTTTTTAAAATACCAAATGGAGCTATTTCTTTCATCTTGTTCTTCATAGTAATTCTAACCCACGTTGACTAAGCGTGCTCTGTTTAAATGCGGTCACCCAAAATCAAGCAGATTCTAATGTGGATGTAACAAAACCATATTTGGGGTTCCCATCCACCCATTTTCCTCTCCTTTTCCAATTAAATCACCACTTTTTCATAGAACGACAGCCAGACACAGGCAAAACATACAAGAACACGCTAGTCAGATGGTGGCTTCAAACCCAGGACCTTCTAACCCATACGTCATGGTGGCAATTTCAGGGTGAGGTAACACACTTACCTCACCCTGTTGACCAGCAGACACTTGATAGTTCTGAGACTGGACAGCAGCTTTGACTTCTCTGTTGATGTGTTGTTGTACTGTCCGAACTGTGGTGATTGAACAAAAAAGAAAAAAGAAAAACATATCTCTGAGATTAATGTTTTCTTTGTTACAGGTTCATACGTTCACAAATCTAGATACTAAAAGAGTATATGCGTCACTTTAAAAGTGAACAAAACAATGCAGGCATACCCTAAGAATGGACTGTATGGTCTGCAGTGGGTATGTCACAGTGGTGGCGATAGCTTTGGCGATGGCCCCGATCACAAAGACCTCCAGTGATGACAGCTTTTGACAGAAAGAAGAACCTGAATCTTTTGTGTATCATCAGAGGAACAAACGTATCCTAAAGGTGAAAGTTTTGAGTTCAGATGACCTCACTAATAGGTGAAGTGTAAAAGTTTTACTCTCTCTACCCATCATGTTTTCCTTAGCTAATAAACATACCCACAAATGCTGTGGTAGTGTCCGAAAAAGTCTCAAAACATGTGGTGTTCAAAAGACCAGGGAACACATGCAAAGCCACTGAACAAATCATGTGAACAGAATTACCAACCAGACAATGTCTGCATACTTCCCTTTTCTTACTCACCTCCCTGGGAATGCCTCTCCTCAGCTGCCTCTTCAGGCCCTCATAAATCATGAATTGGATAGCGGGGTTGAGCACCAGCAGTAGGGACGGGAAGGTCCCGTTCCAAAGCGCTGCAACGCCCTCGTCACGGATGATCTGCACAAATGCATCTGCAAAATCAAAACAATTTGGAAGCAAACGCACGAGAGAGAGAACTAGTAGTATGCACATGTGTAGAAGGTTTGTACAAATACTCATTAGAGGTCAAATGTAAGGTCATTTACCCAGAATCCCAGAGTAGTTGGTGGGACGGATGTCTTCATTGTGAAACTTAGAGCCCTGGAGCTTCAGTCTGGTATTGACGACCCACAAAGGGGTGGTGACAAGTACATTTACAACCCCTGGAGAGACAAAAAGGCAGATGAAATCAAATCTTTACTGCCGGTTTTAGCATTTAGAAATGTAAATAATGTAAATTGGTTTTATACACTGTGCAGAACAGGCTACTAAATAGGAGTTCACGCTAGTCATTCTCAGGACAAAGGTATGAGGGACTCATCTGAAATTAGATGGCAGTTCTTGCCAATGACCACCTCACCTGCTGCGATGCCTATGATCAAGTCAGTGCTTGGTGCTGACTGTTTTCCTTTCAGCCAGCTAGCCTTGAGGCAGTGGAAGCAGTAGAAGTAGACAAAGTTCGAACAGCATAGGCTGCAGATGACAGGGAACCAACCTCTATAGGGTGCCAGTCTGAAGAAGGGGCAGAAGTAAACACAGGGACACACCTTAGCAGCCTTCTACTGCATGAAAGACTGTATTTTGATGCTTGAGGGGATGCGTGCAAATTTATTAAAATAGTTTTGGCTTGAAACACATTGGGATTTTCACTATCTATACTCACAATCCTTCCTCCTTCACAATTTCTGCCAGAATGGCTGGAGTTGATTTGGCTTTCCTGTTTTCATCCACTGAACACAAACAGATGGGGATTTTCTTTCATTTAAAAAAAAAAAAAAACTTTTGGAAATGAGACTGTGATTTCTGCTCTCTTACCCTGGAGCCGCAGTCTGGCAGTATCAAGAGGGAAGAACACTGTCATTGCAGTCACACTTCCCTAAAGGGGCAACAGTAAGAAATCCATGGCATGCCATTTTTTTCACATATGGAACAAACCCTCGAATGAATCCCATATAAAAATCGAGCAAGTTACAGGAACATACATGCAAACGGCTTAAAATGCACACTAGGATCAAAAATAAGACGTTTGATTGTTATTCAGTATTCAATTCGGCGTGTTTAATAAGTTACAAGTACATTAACATTTCGCCGAATAAAGAGGTTATTGTAAACATTTACAGCTACATTATCTACTATTTAATGTTTTTGGTAAAGTTGGGACTGGAAATTGTCATTTTGAACTGAGCTCTGTTTGGATATCTTTAAAGCATATAAGTAGTGACAATACAGCAACTCCCATTTGTGACTTTAAATTAAGCAGCGCATACTGAAACTAGGATCAACTTACCACTGCTCCTGAGACAGCATGAACCAAACTCTCATACGAGAAAACCTCGTTCATTGTCACCGCCAAATTGAGCCTGTTACATTCAATAATATTCAATATTGCCTCGACAGCCTAATAATTATTATTACAGCCTCCCCTTCTCTTGCTAGCTGTTCTTGTTTGCCTCTCTCTAGTAAACAGCTCGCTTCCTCGTTTCAGACTCGCGCGATGGCTTTAGGGAAATGTAGTTCTCTTCGCCCTACACGTTCCTGTTTGAACTTCAGGATTTTCTTACAGAGATTGGATAAAACAGTGCTTTGTAGGATCTGCTGTAACTTTCCACTTTACTGTGCTATAGATACAACATGTGGGTTTGGCTACAGAGCTTTATGCATCAGTTTCTCATACAGTCACTGACCACTTTATTAAGTGCTAGTACAGAGCTAGACACCCTAGACCAGAGGTTCCCAAAGTGTGGGGCCCGCCCCCTAGGGGGGGCGCAGAGCCATTGCAGGGGGGCGCGGTATGAAAAGAAAAAAAAAAAGAGCGCTTGGACACTGTGGACAGGTTTTGACGGGGCTCCCACACAAACAAAGCAGGAGATGAAGCATCGCCAAATATGTTTCCAAACCAACTTCCTTCCAAGCCAAAGACAGGAAAATATGGTGAAGCATATCTTCCCTTTGGCTTCACCTGCACAAGTGCCAAGGTAGGTCTCCCCTGCAAAATTAGTTTCCCTGCGTCGGGAGCACGCGCTGTGCTCTCCAAATCACGGACAAACAGTATCTCACATTCTTGATTTTTAGTTCACAAACACTTCTTGTAATAACTAACTACTCCTGACATTTTGGACATGTCATGTCCAAAGCACGCGCTGTGCTCTCCAAATCACGGACAAACAGTATCCCACATTCTTGATTTTTAGTTCACAAACACTTCTTGTAATAACTAACTAAATGTCAGGAGCACTACAAATACCCGTGTAGTTGACGTAGCGTAAAAGAGTTAGTAGTATATTTTATTACTACCTGTAATTTATTGCCGTTTACTTGTATTTGCTTAATTGTTTACTAAATGTTTGAGGTGTGAAATAAACCGCAATGGAGTTTGTAAACAAAATATGGGTGTGTGTGTTTGGAGGATGTGTTTGTGCGCGGGGGGGGGTTAGGTGGTGGGGGGGCGCGAACATTTTTCTTGTAAAAAAAGGGGGGCCTGGCAAAAAAAGTTTAGGAACCACTGCCCTAAACCAGGGGTCGGCAACCTGCGGCTCTTTAGTCCTTATATTGCGGCTCTGCATGGTTTGGAAAAATAAATTATAAGTATTTAACTGAAGTGTTTTTTATTTGTGTTAGTTCTTTTTTTTTAAACTTGTAGTTCTAAATTGGAAGATTATTGCGATCTTGAATAATAAAAATAAAGTTATATTTTATTATTTTCGTTGTTCAAAATAAGCGTCACACTCTTTGAAGCCGGTACCCGCCGAAACGACGTGCATTTACCGAGACTTTCAGCCCCAGGTAGGCCTAGTATGGAGAACTGTAAGAAAAGAAAAATATCTGAAGAAAATACAACATTTAACGATGCCTGGGCAGAGTCATTTGTATTTACTTCTGACGAGAGTGGCCTACAGTATGTCTAATTTGTGGCGTGTCGATCTTCGGATCCACATGTGTATGTGAGCATCTATTCCCCACCATGAACTATGTTAAAAACAAACACCGCACACGCCTCACAGACGACAGCTTACAGTCCTGCGTAAAGATGAAAGTGACTTCGTACAGCACACGCTGTGCGCAGAGGTTCAGGAGCAGAAGTCCGATTGTAAACACATCACGGCAGAACCGACGATGTTTACATGAACATGCTCTTCAGCATCTCTTTATTGACCACTTTTCACACACACAGCCGGCTGTAGCTTTCCAGCGCACAGCCCGACACATACAAACAACAGCAGAGAGAGCAAGCCGGTGAGGCGTGATTGCGGATGCCACTCAGGTACGTCGTACCTCTTCTGCAGCGTCTCTGCGGGCCACGCCCCGCGAAGCACATTAACCCGGTAAAATAAATATTATGCAGATATGTTGAAAATATTTATTTTTAATTTTTTAGGAGCATAGTGCTTTTTTCCAATTATTTTTTTTTAAATTCTGGTCAAGGCTCCGCTCCGGGAAGCCCAGAAGGCGATATAAGGATGACGGCTCACTGTTTTTCTTTTGCTACATGGATAATTTAAGTTCAGCTTTTTAATTCATTTAAAAGACACCTTCAACTGGTTGACTTTATTTTTAGTTATTATTTTTTAAGGGTTGACAATGTGTTCATTACATAAATAAAATTTAATTTTCTCCGTAGCACTTCATGGATTTCATAAGCAACACAGTAGGTTCAAGGTTCTTTATTTGTCACATGCATAGTTATACAAGTATAACACACAGTGAAATGTATCCTGACACGCTCCTCGACATGTGCAAAAAAGGGGGGCGGGGGGTAGAGGAATAACATTATAAATATAGATATATATATATATATAGTATATACATTGGGTGAATGTAGCAGCAAGCAGGTGAATTCTGTACATTAATATGAATAGACATCTGACTATTTTACAGAATGGACAATATAAACATATTTAAAGTTAAAGGAATTGAGTGTCTGGAGGAGAGTCTCAGTCAATTATAGATGATGTGAGAGGGCGGGTGTGTGTGTGCGTTGGGGGGGGGGGTTGGTTTAGGGCCCGGATGGCTTGAGGATAGAAGCTCCTCTTGAGTCTCTCTGTCCTTGCCCGGATGATGCGGAACCTTCTACCACATTGTAGAAGTTGGAACAGTTTGTTGCCAGGATGGGACGGGTCCTTCAGTATCTGCGTTGCTCTCGTTGCATCTCCTGGTGTAGATGTCCTCAAGCGGGGGGGGAGCAATCCTGCAGCAGCGTTCTGCTGTACGGATCACTCTCTGGAGAGCTTTTTGGTCCTTCACACAGCTGTTCCCAAACCACGATGTCATGTTCTGTGTGAGGATGCTCTCCACAGCGCCTGTATAGAAGATCCTGAGGATCTTTGGAGAGACCCTGAACTTCCTCAGTTGTTGTAGGTGATACAGGCGCTGCCTAGCCTTTTTGGTCTGGACCTGAATGTGGGCAGCCCATGTCAGATCTGAGGAGATGTGGACACCAAGATACTTAAAGGACTGCACCCTCTCCACTGGAGCTCCATTAATGATAATGGGCTTGTAGTCTCTGTGCTGACTCCTTCTGAAGTTCACCACCAGCTCCTTGGTCTTGCCGATGTTCAGCTGGAGGTGGTTGTCCTGGCACCATGAAGCCAGATTCTTCACTTCGTCCATGTAGGCCGCCTCATCGTTGTTGGAGATGGCACCCATGAACTCATCCCCGACCCGGAGTGGGCACTCCACCCTTTTCCGGCTGAGAACCATGGCCTCAGATTTGGAGGTGCTGATCCTCATTCCCGCTGCTTCACACTCAGCTGCGAACCGTTCCAGTGCGAGCTGAAGGCCTTCACCTGATGAAGCCAACAGAACCACATCATCCGCAAAAAGCAGAGATGAGATTCTGAGGCCACCGAAGCGAAAGCCCTCCGCCACTTGGCTGCGCCTAGAAATCCTGTCCATAAAAATTATGAACAGAATCGGTGATAAAGGGCAGCCCTGGCGGAGCCCATCACCCACTGGGAACGAGTCCGACTTATTGCCGGCAATGCGAACCAAACTCTTGCAACGGTTGTATAGGGATCGAATGGCCCGTAGCAATGGGCCAGACACCCCATACTCCCGCAACACCTCCCACAGGACACCCCGAGGGACACGGTCGAATGCCTTCTCCAAGTCCACAAAACACATGTAGACTGGTTGGGCAAACTCCCATGCACCCTCAAGTATCCTTGAGAGGATAAAGAGCTGGTCCAGTGTTCCGCGACCAGGACGAAAACCGCATTGTTCCTCCTGTATCCGAGGTTCGACTAGCGGACGAACTCTCCTTTCCAGCACCCTGGCATAGACTTTCCCAGGGAGGCTGAGGAGTGTGATCCCCCTGTAGTTGGAACACACCCTCCGGTCTCCCTTCTTAAAGATGGGGACCACCACCGGTCTGCCAATCCAGGGGTACTGCCCCTGATCTCCACGCAACATTGTAGAGGCGTGTCAACCAGGACAGCCCTACAACGTCCAGAGCCTTCAGGAACTCGGGGCGGACCTCATCAACACCAGGGGCTCTGCCACCAAGGAGTTGTTTAACTGCCTCAGTGACCTCGCCCCGGAAATTGGCGGGTCATTCCCCTCATCCCCAGACTCTGCTTCCTCCTCGGAAGACGTGTCAGTGGGATTAAGGAGGTCCTCGAAGTATTCCTTCCACCGCCTGACAATTTTCTCAGTCGAAGTCAGCAGCGCTCCGCCAGCACTATACACAGTGCAGGTAGAGCACTGCTTTCCCCTCCTGAAACGCCTGACGGTTTGCCAGAATCTCTTCGAGGCAGTCCGAAAGTCTTTTTCCATGGCCTCTCCGAACTCCTCCCACACCCGAGTTTTTGCTTCAGCCACTGCCCGAGCTGCATTCCGCTTGGCCTGTTGATACCTGTCGGCTGCCTCCGGAGTCCCACAGGCTAACCAAGTCCGATAGGACTCCTTCTTCAGCCTGGTGGCTCCCTTCACCTCTGGTGTCCACCATTTGGTTCGGGGATTACCACCACGGCAGGCACCAACCACCTTGCGGCCGCAGCTCAATGCAGCAGCTTCGGCGATGGAGACGCTGAACATGGTCCATTCGGACTCAATGTCCCCAGTCTCCCTCGGAATGCTGTTGAAGCTCTGCCGGAGGTGTGCATTGAAGATCTCGCGGACTGGGGCCTCTGCTAGACGTTCCCAGCACACCCTCACTACGCGCTTAGGTGCACCGGGTCTGTCCAGCGTCCTCCCCCGCCACCTGATCCAACTCACCACCAGGTGGTGATCAGTTGACAGCTCAGCCCCTTTCTTTACCCGAGTGTCCAGAACATATGGTCGCAGGTCTGGTGATACGATTACAAAATCGATCATCGACCTGCGGCCTAGAGCGTCCTGGTGCCACGTGCACTTATGGACACTCTTATGTTCGAACAAGGTGTTCGTTATGGCCAAACTGTGATTTGCACAGAAGTCCAATAACAAAACACCGCTCGGATTCAGATCAGGGAGGCCGTTCCTCCCAATCACGCCCCTCCAGGTCTCGCTGTTGTTACCCACGTGAGCATTGAAGTCTCCCAGCAGGACAACAGAGTCTCCAGATGGGGCACCTTCCAGCACCCCCCCAGGGACTCTAAGAAGGCTGGGTACTCTGAACTGCCACTCGGCGCATAAGCGCAGATGACAGTCAGGACCCGTTCCCCGACCCTAAGGCGCAGGGAACAAACCCTCTCATCCACCGGGAAAAACCCCAACGTACTGGCAGCAAGCCGAGGGGATATTAGAATACCCACCCCAGCCCGCCGCCTCTCACCAGGGGCAACTCCAGACTGAGACAGAGTCCAGCCCCTCTCCAGGAGACTGGTTCCAGAACCCAAGCCATGCGTAGAGGTGAGCCCAACTATATCTAGCCAGTACTTCTCAACCTCATGCACTAACTCAGGCTCCTTCCCCTGCGGCTTAATTTGACCCAACACGGGAAACCTCACCCGGCCCAGACACGGAAAGGATTGACAGATTGATAGCTCCTCCATATTAAAATGTAATCTGTAAAAATGTCCACTGAACTGGAACATATGTTACCTTAAAAGCCCCACGCCCCCGGTACCGGGGGCAAAAGGGAGGAGATCACGTTTAATCGGTTATAACGCCGGTTGAGAAATATAACTCCAGACATGTGTGGTATCCACAGAAACCTCAGAATCTCAGCTAAAATGTCATATAAACCATTTCTACAACCACCAAACACACCGAAAACAAGCCGCGATTAAACGAGCAGTTACGTAAATGCGCAGAAGTCCGCTAAACACGCAAACGAGAACCAGACAGTCTTCAGACTTCATGTAACCGGTTATAAATAGGCTGGCTAGCTTCCAGGGCTATTACTGCGTAAACACACAAAGTTTGACCACGATCGGACCAAAATTCACCGAATTAGCCGCAAAAGAAGAAAAAAATTAGGCGAGAATAAAATCCACTTCCTTTTTCTGTGTTCCAGTCTCAGTAACTTTGACACAGTAATATCTGCTTTAATATTTACACCTCTGATTAAATGTCCCAAGTGTTAGCTTCATTTTGATACCAAGATTGTAAGGACGGAGTTTGTAATTGCAGGGAAATAATCAATTTAATTTAGGCATTGCATTTTCGAGCAGGAAGCTCAGAAACCCCCTTGGGGCTGAAGAGGTTAATGCCATTAAAGATTCCCTGTATTTAACCTTAAAAAGTATGTTAGATTATGTACTGATAGAAATTCACAGTCTCCAGATTTTTCCAGAGTGCAGCAGACTGATCTACTCATTACTTTGAAAGCATACCTCTGATTTGTCTGTGAAGGTTCTCAGTCATCCAGGTCATCGTAGTCAAAGGAGTTTGCAAAGAAAAGCGTCTGGACTTCTTTAAGTTGCTTGAAGACGTTTCACCTCTCATCCGAGAAGCTTCTTCAGTTCTAAGGTCAACTGGCCGAGAGTCCCAGATTTAAACCCAGTGGGAGTATCCCCCCAAGGAGGGACAAGGGACCCCCTGGTGATCCTCTAATCACATGCGCCAAGGTGGGAAAGCGGGTGTGGGACCTAATCAGCCAGGGTTTCGGGTGAGCCCATTGTGAAACCTGGCCCCACCTTGTCATGTGAATTCCTGAGGTCAGATGGCCCAGGATGTGAGTGGGCGTTAAGGCGTCTGGGGAGGGAACTCAAAACTGGATTATAGATGGCAGACAGTTGGTGTCGTAAACCACCGCCTCTGTTCAAAGATGGTCGCTCACAGTGGACATAGATGGCCTCTTTCACTCCTCTTTCAAACCATCTGTCCTCTCTGTCCAAAATGTGAACATTGGCATCCTCGAAAGAGTGACCTTTATCCTTAAGATGCAGATGGACTGCTGAGTCTTGTCCTGTGGAGGTGGCTCTTCTATGTTGTGCCATGCGCTTGTGAAGTGGCTGTTTGGTCTCGCCAATGTAGAGGTCTGGGCATTCCTCGCTGCACTGTACAGCATACACCACGTTGTTAAGTCTGTGTTTTGGAGTTTTGTCTTTCGGGTGAACCAGTTTGTGTCTGAGTGTGTTGCTGGGTCTGAAGTACACTGGGATGTCGTGCTTAGAGAAAACTCTCCTGAGTTTCTCTGATACACCGGCTACATAGGGGATGACAACATTGTTGCGTCTGTCTTTCTTATCCTCCCTCGCTGGTGTCTGATCTTCTTTTCTGTGCCTCTTTGCTGACTTTATGAACGCCCAGTTCGGATAACCGCATGTTTTCAGTGCTTCCTTTACATGTGTGTGTTCCTTCTTTTTCCCTTCAGGCTTAGAGGGAACATGTTCTGCCCGGTGGTGTAGGGTCCTAATTACTCCAAGTTTGTGTTCCAGAGGGTGATGGGAGTCAAAGAGGAGGTACTGGTCCGTGTGTGTGGGCTTCCGGTAAACTTCAATGTTGAGGTTGCCATTCTCTTCAATGTGCACAGCGCAGTCCAGGAAAGGCAAGCAGTTGTCCTTTGTGTCTTCCCTGGTGAACTTGATGTTTTTATCCACGGCGTTAATGTGCGCAGTGAAGGATTCCACTTCTTGTGTCTTGATTTTGACCCATACTACCCTCTTCTCCCATTGAGAGGTTACTATTATCATCACCTGACCAAAAAAACCTCTGAGAAGCTGGATTACCAGCCCTGATTACTTTCATACTTACTCAGTTACTACTTTAAAAACACCTTTGTGCTGATTCATAGATTCTTTCCTGTCACTTTCTTTTCCCTCCTGAAATTATTATTCAGAGAATTAACACTGGTGTTATTCACTCTCAGTCTGACTAAATCTGCTGGTTATGGATGAATGAGCCTCAAATGAGACAGGTTATTCTTTGCACGCTAAAAAGAAAGAGATAAATGCCCCCTCACCAATATACTGTCGGAAAACCATTTAGACACTGCTCATTCAGGCACCCCAAGAGTATAACGTACATAGTGTTTCTCTCTCTCTCTCTTTGCGTTAGTGTGAGAGAAAGATAGAGAGAGGCAGAAAGCAATTATTTCAGCTCATGTACCCGCAGCTTAATGGAATAACTTGCCAAATCAAAGCAGATTACGCTTGCGAATCCATGTGATATCAGTTCGTGAATTCAATTTGAGGTGTGTTACAGTGTGTGATAATTGCATTTTCTCATTTCTTTTAAATTACATTTGATTGTGATTTCATAAACAGCAAGAGGGATAACTAGGACTGTTTGCTGCAGGAAGAAACATACATCATTTATCTAGATCTGGGATGTCCAAACAGGAAATTAAAACTTAAGACACAACAGCTTCTGACAAATTTTACACCTGTTAGAAAGAGGAAAACATAAAATGAATCTCCAAACTTAAATTTGCAGGAAATGCTCGATCAAAGTGTAAAACGAGTGATTGTAGCTTTACAGAGGAATATGGTTTCTAGGCCTGGAGCTCTCACTAAATTTAATAACTTTAAAACATCATTTTATCAATCTCTTACATGGAGGAATTTTGTCCCACTCTTCTTAATTATACTTCAGTTCATTGAGGTTTGTAGATGTTTGTTTTTGCACAGCTCTCTTACACACTACAGCATGTCAGTCAGGCTCAGGTTTGGACTTTGACTGGGCCATTGCAGCGCGTTGATTCTTTTCCTTTTCAGACATTCTGTTGCTGATTCACTGATGGGCTTGGGATCATTGTCTTGTTGCATGACCCAGTTGGTGCCAGGCTTCAGCTGTCAGACAGGTATTGATATTGTACTGATACAAACTCAAATCGTCACACCTCCACCGCCGTGCTTGACAGTTGGTACAAGGTGTTTATGCTGATATGCCGTGTTTGTGTTTGTATTTTCTTCAAACATGATCAGCCATCTCCACTTTGGTCTTGTCTACTGAAAAAGGACATTTTTCCGTAAGTCTTGTGGTTTCTTCAGATCCAGTTGTGCTAACTTAAGCTGTGCTGCCATGTTCTTTTTAGATAGAAGAGGTTTTCTCCTGGCAAGCCCTCCCCAAACAAACCATACTTGTTCAGTCTGTTTCTTATTGTCCTGTCCTGAACTTTATCATTTAACATGCCAGGTGAGATCTGTAGAGTCTGAGATGCAGCTTTTGGAATTTTCTTTCTTTCTCTTTGTTTGAGTTTGAGTATTGCACAGTTTGACCTTGGGGTGGATTCGTTGGGATGTCCACTCCTGAGAGGATAATGCCCTTATGTTAACACACACCTGAATGGTTCAGACCAACAAACTGCCAAAACGTCTGTCTTTATAGAGGTCTCACATTTGCTGACTATCAAATAATCATGTGCATTTGATTAGCAGCTACTTATGATTTGAGAAATGGTGGCAGATGAAGAAGTAGCTTGAAATGGGTAAGAATTGGCCAATCACAGTTAGAGGTTGTCTCAATGCTATGTTGGATTTCTAGAATGGCACAGGGAAGTAGAAACATAAATACTGCAGTATTAACACATCTCCAGGACAAATTAGGAGACAAGATCACCCACCACACACTTCTTATTAAGAGGAGAACTATGAAAAACCTTTTTCATATGGCTATCTGAGGTTTTAGGTGGATTCTGATGATTCTTGGCTTTTTGTTTTCCCCGTTAATCATTTTATTTATTTGTTAAGATTATATATATTTATGCCATGAAGGTGTTATGAGTCATCTCACCTGTCAAGCAAAGAAGCAAATAGGATAATTCCAAATCCGTCAAACTATTTTTTCTAATCCATTCTGCATATATTAATGCTCGTCATTGTTTATCAGGTGAACCAATCTTGTGTGTATGAGAAGACAGTGGACTGGTTCACTTGATAGCTGAGTTATGTCATTATGTTGCGAAGATAAAAACAGCGCAGCTTCTTGTCAGCTGCCCGCTGAGTTTTCTGTCAGATTTTTCCTGTTTGAGGTGAAATACGGTTACGCTAAACCCTGGGGGGCCCTTCCACCGACACACTCTTTATGACCCCATTCATGGCTGGCGTGTTCGAGCACACATTTTATAGATACCACTCACCCCACTACTGCTGCTGATTTATTTTTCCATAAAGTGATATGAATATAATGAGTTTATGGAACAGCTTGCTTTAGGACAGAGGCTCACCGCAGACACTGACGGGGGCGATTGTGTGGGCGAGGCAATGGCATTAAATCAGATTTTACCGCTGTTAACCGTTTGAAAATGACGGATTTGCACAGACACGACGAACCTTAAGATGAAGTTTGATGGGATATTTTTCATGGAAGGAACAGCTTCAGTGATATGTGAACTTAGTCACAGATCCAGGGACTTGTCAAACATAGCCTGTTCGGGTGCATGCGTCTGGTTTTGTTCTAAAATCATATATAAAATAGAATTTTTTTTAATGGGAATTTATTGTGTTGTGGGTGTTTTGGATTTTTTTTTCCACTGACACTCTGTTGCTTGACTTTAAAGACTGGCTCTAATGGGAAAAATATGTAAGGGCTGGCTTACAGAATTTGACTGGAATTGTACAATACAGTTACATATATTTGGAGAATTGTCTAAATTTGAATCCCACAGCTTCTGTCTAAACAGTGTTTTTATTATTATATCATGCCCTCACCCCAGAATATAAGCTGTTGTCCCCTTACCAACCAGCCCACAGCCTGAGATCGTCAGGAAGGAAATAACTTGCAAGAGAAAGTCCAGCTTTCTGCATCAATAAACCCTTTCAAGTTATTGTTGAAGACTTATTTTATAAGAATGTGTTTGTAACATTTCTTTTTAAAAAATTTAAGGTGATTTTATTCTTAACTATTGATTTATTCCTGTTGCTGTTTACTTGGTTTGTTTCAATCAACAACTTCTCTCAAGCTGAAAAATTAACTGCAGTTCCTCTAAAGGCCACATGAGTATTGGCTCCCAGATACAGGAAGGCGTGCTTGTAGCTTCAGGTCTGAAAAATGAAGCCAATACAGAAGTGTCTTAAACCTGCATTCTATCTAAAGACCACCAGATGGCGATAGCTGTGTTTGCAAAAAGGCTTCCAGTCCTATAGAAGTCTATGTCAAAACAGCTTTCTAACTTGAGCCCTCTAAACACTTTCCTGATGAGTTTATGGGCTCAGTCATTAATTTTGGGTCAGTGAATTAAAAAGTTACATCTATTTTGTAAATTTTGGTCATACTATGTTTCAAATTGGACGGCAAACTGCAGTCTCAAAGTGCTTTCTCATTAGCAAACGAGTCAATCATGAGTCATAGTTAGGGGTGTGGTCACTTTGATCAACAGGTATTTCAAGAGTTGTAGCTAGTTGCTTTCTGCAAAGACCTCACACTCAGTAATTCGAGTTACTAAATCATGTTGGTGTTGTTGGCCTCTTCATAATCATTGTAATTGGCCTTCAGCTCATCCAAAAACTTTTCCTGAATTTTTTGCTGAGTGAAGTCCAGTGTCCTTTTGCTCTGTTATCACTAGCTAAGTGCTAGCAAGCAACCGCTGATAGCTAGTGCTAAGGTGGCCAAAAACACAAGCAATGATGCTTCAAAATGCCAAGTCCAGAAGTCAGTTGCTGAAGTCATGGTGGAAAAATCCATGTTTGATGTACCATCTTTGATTTTACTCAGTTTTATTCCAGATGCCAGCTTCTGTATTCATGCATGACCACATGCAAAACACTTTGTAATGCTGGGTTTTGATAAGCGCTATGCTAATAAACTTCATTTTTTATTATTACTGTCATTCCTGATGACATCAAACAACATCATGCAAACAGCTAGCAGACTCTGAGAGGGTGAGAGGCAGGGAAATAGAGAAGTTGCCTCCAGTAGTATGTTAGGTGACAGCTGGACAACCCCTGAATGACAAAATAAGAAGGCATGTGTGCGCAGACATGAGTGAAAAGGAGTGTGTCTGATTGTCAAGTGGGGGAAGCAAATCCTTTTGTATTCTCCAGCACCACAACCTCCCTCGTGGCATCAGAGGTATCTGAAGAAAAGATAGGGAGCCAAAACAGTGATATTAAATAAAAAAAGACTGAAAGACAAAGAATGAGAGTGACTGTCGTGATTGAAGCGTGCTGCTGACAGGGCGTGGTCACTTAAAGACAGAGGGAGATAAAGAACAAGATGAAACTGAAGGAAAGGGGAAGTGAGATAAATAGGGAAACAGAGAGAGAGTTGGCTTGACACTGTGATACAAAGGTGAAGGAGGAGAGAGCCGATGCCACGTGAGAATTCGTAAAAGTAATGAAAAATGAAGAGGGGAAATGAAAGCATGAGAGAGTTGGAGGGGGCGCGTGAGAAGGAGTGAGGTGTGGAAGAAAGGAAGGAGGGGATGCAAGGAAGAGCGGAGGAGGGAGGGGGAGAGTGTGTGTGTGGGGGGGTAAAGGATGAGCTCATTGCAGTCGCTGGGCTGATGGCATGAGGAGGGGAGGGAGGGATGCTGGAGGGGAGGGGTTCCATGCTTGTCTGCGAATCGATAGCCAGCGTCTGAGCACCGCACACACTCACACACTCACACACACACACACTAAACTGCAGACAGCTCTGCCGGCTGAGCCAGCGTCTGCCTACCGCTGTTCTTCCAGCATCCCTACTGCATCCAGAAACAGCTGACAGCATCCTCAGCCTTTAGATCGCTTTTTTTTCCCTTTTGTCACTAAACTCTAGTGTATGTAAGACAAGAAGTAGCGCAGAAAGCCGGCTGCTTCTCACGTCTGCTGCTTCCCTTCCCTCGACCTCCCTCCACCCTCTCGCTCTCTCTCTCTCCCTAGCTCACACACATCCTATCACATCCACACCCACACCCAAGGATACCTCCTTGCTTCCCTCTGCTGTTTCTCTCACGCCGGTCCTCTTTCTCTTTAACCCTCTACACCTGTAAATACGTATTTCTTGTTATTTCCTCAGAGGAAGAGATGCTCGCCTGACCTCTTTTCTTTCTACTCAAACACTTCTGTGGATTCTCTTCTTTTTAATCGATCCCTGCTCTGCCACTTTGTTGCTACCTGTGGAGGTCCTCTGGTTCTACTTCAGCCTGCCGTCTCACAGAGTAAAGCCCCGCAGAGAGGCACCATGCTGGGATTGGACGTGTGTGAGTTTGGGGGTCAGGTGCTGGAGCTGCTCTGGCTAACTATGTGCTACAGAGGTGAGGCGATGAAGAAGCGCACGCGAGCGTGTGTGTGTGTGTGTGTGTGTGTGTGTGTGTGTGTCTTTGTGTGTGTGAATTAATGTAACTTCAGTGACTGAAGTTAATGTTGCTGCTTATCAGTTATCGATTTGTGCTGAATTTTCATGATTTAGAGATAAAATCAAATTTGGGTGTGTGTGTTTGAGAGATGTTCATATGTGTATGTGTGTGTGTGAGTGTGTGTGCAATTTGTCTCCATCCTGCCGGGTGTGGACATTTTTATGTCTGACATGAAGCGCTGCCAAGACAAGCCAAAGGTGGCAGATCAATAGCTATTGATCACATCTTACAGTATCCTGCGTGTGTCTCTTTGTGTGCATGTGTGTGGCTTGTGTATGCATGCGCATGTCCTTATGTGCATCTGCATGCATGCTGCCAGCTTTTGAAATTTTTTTGAGAAAGTGTGTCTGTTCATTAATGGGAATGGTGAGGGAAAAAGGTGTGTGCGTCAGTGTGTGGGTGTGTGTGCATTTAGAAGGTGACACAGTGTATGCAGGAGTCATATTACATCACCAACGTTCTGCATTACTTTTAACAGCATCTTCTGCATTTGCAAAACTATAATAAATGCAAGATAAAACTGTGCGAGCGTGTCTGTTACACTGCAGTATTGTTGAACCCCGGTGCAGTACCAGATGGTGGTAAAGCGCTGGGGTTTCCCTTCACACAGGTGTGTGTATAAGAGTGTGTTTTGGGAGGTTTAGAAAAGAAAAACGAGCATGATTTAAGGACAGAGCCACAGAAGCGGTGAGAGTGAGGTCTCTTAAGTGGAGCGGTAATGTGCTTCAGAGCCAAGAAAGGCACAGATAATCTATTCTATTAACTGTATGAATTTCAAACAGCAGTTTGACATGATCGCGCCGCTCCAGGTGTGCAGCAGTGTTACAGCTCTCAGCCTGTTTCTCCTGCAGATTGAATACTCAGTGCTTCAGTTTCTGGTGGCCTAAAGTTCTGAAAACTGAAGACAGTTTTACTCTTTTAATCTACCTTTAATTTGGATTTTCAGAGTAAAATTACTCGCTCATGCTTCCATGCCTTCATTTAGTGCAGTCATCATATCGTGTCCAATATCCTACCAACACGATTGCCTAAACATGCTACATTTACTAGTTCCTTACAATCAAAATCTGACTGTGGCAATCTTTGCATCATTTTTTGTTGCAAGAGCAAAATGCAAAAAATCTGCACATCCTCTGTACATTTTTTTCCCTGTGGATATGACACATCAAATCTCGTCATTTGGCCAGGACAGAATTTTGAGGACGTGTAGGAGAATTTGATAGGAACGTGGGAGGTGACTGAGTTGGAAGATAAACGGCAGATGAAGGAGCAAAATGATAAAGCGAGGGTGAATGGGGAGGCATATCAGTGGAGTTTGTGGTGGAAAGAGAGCGAAGAAACATAAGAGGGCAAAGAGGGAAGGTGGAAATGGTTAGAGCAGGTGAGGAAGAAACTGGGCAGAAGGAAGAGGGGGATTTATTGTATTGGAAAAAAAAATAAACATCACCAGAAAACAAAGAAAGCAGAGGGATACCTCGAGATTGACGTGTTCTGTCAGCAGCTGTTACCAGGAAAGAAAAGGGAGCAGCTCGGGATATTTTACAAAGCGTGTTGTGTGTATGTGTGGGAAATACAGAGAGAGACACTGGATGAGTGGGTGAGGCCCAAGTGGCTGAACGCTTTTCATGAGCTGTCAATCAGCAAACATTGTCTCACACAGCGAGCAGCAGGCCTTGAAAATGCCTCATGGAAATCTCTTTTCTTTTCTAGTTCCTCTGCATTTTATAACCCACACGATTCCCCTGCTTGCTTCCCCGTCTTTTCTCGCTTATACTGTCATTTTTTCCTTTTTTTCCATCTGAATAGGGCTGATGCTCCATACCTGCCTCTGTCTTCCTTCACGTCTGCCCTTTTTTTCATCCAAATATTCTTTATTCTCTCTTTAGATTCAACAACATAACTTCCGCGTTTCCCTCCCTAATCCTTCTCCTGTCTTGCCGTCTCTTGCTCACTTCCACCACTCAGGTCTACATGCACACACGCTGTCAGCTGCCAGATAAGAGATCTAAGAAAGCCACTGTATCTGTTTACGTTCATCATCCCGCCTCCTTTTTTTTGTCCTATTAGTGATAAATGAGGTTTTTATGGGTGAACAGACACATACGAGGGCAATCAAGTCAGTCAATTAGACAACCTGCTGTCTCATCAAGGCTGACAGAGCAGCTGTGGACATATTACTGCGCCTGGGTGTGTGTGTGTGTGCCAAACATTAACAAAAGTGGATGATGATTAAAGGGTGCAGGTTCATTTTCCCAGTCTGCTCATATGACTAAATTTGCGAAAGCCAGTGGATAATCAAGCATAATGATACATTATCTTGCAAGGTAAAGATGCCATGGCTGTGTTAGCAGTAATACGAGTTGGATTGGGAAGACAGACGCCCTCTCTGCTTTTAAGATTAGGCTTCAAACTTTCCTTTTTGATAGAGCATGTAGTTAGAGCTGGATCAGGTGACCCTGAATCTTCCATTAGTTATGTTGCTATAGCTTCAGGCAGCTACTCGACTTGCTATGATGCACTGAACAGTTCTTCTGTGGTCCATATGTGTCCATATGCCACAACTACATATTTAACATTTGCCATATTTAACACAACGTTAACGTTTGTCTTTTCCCTTTTCTTTTCTCTTCTCTTTCATTCTCACTCTCTTCATCCCACAACTGGTCGCAGCAGATGGCTGCCCCTCCCAGAGCTGGTTCACAGAGACTTCTTCCTGTTAAAAGGGAGTTTTTCCTTCCCATTGTCGCCAAGTGCTTGCTCATAGGGGCCATCTGAATGTTGGGATTTCTCTCTTATATTGTAGGGTCTTCACCTTACAATATAAAATGCCTTGAGGCAATTGTTGCTGTGAATTGGTGCTATATAAATAAAACTGAACTGAACTGAAATAATAATCGTAACTCAACTACATTTATTATTGCAACATTAAATATATGGCAAACCTTAGTTTGCGGAGCTCAGCAGACTCTGTTTTTGTTGTTGCTGTATTGTTTTTGCCTTCTGCAGTCCTTCTGATGGTCAGCAGGGGGAGACTACAGAGGGAGCGCGTCAGTATGACATAAAGGGGCACCTGAATTTCAACTTTATCTATTAGAGCCATTTTGTTAAATTTCATTTTTGTTAAATTTATATGCAGTGAGTCAGGTTTTTTTGGCTGAACAGCACCATGGTGTTATGACCACAAGCGTCTTGGAACTGGAGGATGACATATTGACTTTACTTTCTGGCAAAAGCCAGCGCTGCTCTTTCTTGTTACTTTTTATTTACTTACTAAATTGAATGAGAATTGGATCACAGCCACTAGGGGGATATACTGCCTAATGTCAGAACAGATTGCATTAGTTGATTTCCGCATTTATGTTTGGGTTAATTTAGAAGGTATGGTGAAAATGACATTTTCAACTTTTCAGCCTCTTTTGGCCTGGCTCACATATAAGGAGGGATTTTCTTGATCCAGTTATCAGCCAATTTTGTCTCATAATAGAGGTTTCTTACTGATGCTGTCCTGCTTGAGATCTGGGTTTTGACAGAGTAAGCGGGTTTACTGCAAAACGTTTGATGGCTGCAGATGGCGATGATATGAAGAAACCCCACATTATGATTGCAGTCAATTTTGATTTAGTTTAGGAAAACAGATGTACAGTTTAGCATGCATGGTGTTCTTCTAATAATAATAGCATGCATTTTAGTTTTTGTCATGAGTAAAAGAGCATTTTCAGAGGTTAAAAGAGGTTAAGCACTTTGCAAACTGCAGGTGAAAAAGATATTGAATGATGTCTGCAGTATCGTTATGTTATTTCAAAGACGGACTGTCACTCGTGAATGTGCCAATATGACCAGCAGCTGGTGTCATTTATTTGTCATCTCAGCTTTTCATCAGCAGGGCAAAATGGGGACAGAGATTACAGTGATTTGCTGGTTAGCATGATTAAGTGTTACGAGTGTCTCCGGTGTTGACAGGATGTCTGCATCACCCCTCTGTAATCTTAGAGGTGACGGATCAAGTGCAGTCATTTGTGGCAGGAGAGACCACACTCTGCCAGCAGCTCCACAGATGGAAACAAACCCTCCCGAAATGCTTTTACAGCCTTTTTTCATTCATATTATAGCTGTTACTGGCTGTGCAGAGGCCTGTAAGCTTCCTTTTTATTTTCTGCTATGTGTGTCTTTTTGTATATAAGTCTGCGCGTGCATCCCAGAGGTCTCGTTATAGTATTAGAACAGAGCAGTGACAGAGCGTCTCAAAGGACTATAAAAAACACCCAGCAAATCAACACTGAGGGCACACACGCTCTGTCACAGACGTACAGCGAACACACACAAAGAAGAAGAAGTGTGTTTCTGACACAGTGAACAGTTATCTGGGTTGAGAGAGGAGGGGGCAGACAGGAAGCAATTATGCAAACAGACGCAGGAAAGTCATGGATGTGAAACTTTGATTACTCGCAATAAGGTTCCTTTTCCGTTTACAAGATAATGCTCCATTTGCGATATGTTATTTTAAATAAATATCAAAAGAAGATTTATTTTTTTAACCTTGATCTTCATCTCAGAGCCTCCATTGTGTAGATGAACGGCCCATTTGTCCACAATCCAATCCAGCCTGCAGCTTTTTAAGAATAGCTAAGCTAAAACTAAAAACTGGAAATATTTTATATTGCAGGCCATATACAGCCCACTTAGATCTTAAGTGGGTCAGACCAGTGAAACTCCCCCTTCTGTCAGTGTAAAGATGTTTTACTATGCATTTAATCTCTCACATATCTTTTTATAAGAAAAACCGTTTCAACAGTAAGTTTCAGTTTTTCTGCATGATAAAGAAATGCTGGTGTATTAGACGAAAGAAATCTGTTAGCACTGTAAGTAACAGATGTGTGGGTTTTTAAAAAAAATATTTTCTACTGAGGACTCACTATAAAAATGAGACATTTCTACTACATTATTCTACATAGTGAAAAACAGGAACTTTTCTCATGTTATTGTTTATTTACTATTTAGTTACTTTGGTGTAGTATGAATGGCCCTGAAGGAGGTTTTTATTGATAGGAAAAGTTATAAAACATATGAAAATGGAATTAAAAGTCCAAAATATTTGCTCTTCGTCACGTTTTCCAAAGCAGTCCAGTGTGATTGGTATCTTCAGCAGGCCAGTTCTGGGCCCCGGGCCATATATTTGACACCCTGCCTTAAACTTTCAGACTTTGTCTAAAAGTAATAAAACTGAACAATTTGCACTAAACGATATTTAGTTGATTTAATCCACAAAAAGAACTCCAACAAAGAACTTAAAGGACGTTTTTTTTTATTAAGTTATCAGGAAACCAACAGAATGAAGGAAGTTACTGCTCCATGAAATAGTCCGTGATCTCTGTTACAGGAGCTTTTAAATTATTTGACTGCTTGCTTTAGATGATGCTGAGTAGGGATATGATGTGATTTTGCACAGTCATTGGTCAATTTTGTTGTAGACTGTAGCTAATAAATGGAGGTTGCCACATCACCCATTATTAGTTTGGAAGCCCAGCGTTTGGCATCTTGGGGTCTTGAAACAAAATGTCAGAAACACAAAGTCACACACAGAGAAACCTCACGCTGTCATGTTAAATCAGCTGAGAAGTAATGTTTCTAATTGTTTATATTGCTATTAATTTATGCTGAACCTTTAAAAATTATCCAAAGTATGTCAACTATACTAGATTTAGTCATATGGTAGACATGCATCACCAAGGAACCAGTGAAAGAACAACTTTAATGCGTGCACTCATGTTTGTGACTCATGCCTCCATTAGTATACATTTCAGCTCTCATGTGTTCAGTCCTCTCTGTATCCTTCTTCCCCTGAAGCCCCCTCTCCTCCACCAAACAGATTGCAGTGTTGACTTTCACTAAACATGTTGGTTTAGCTGTAAACGCCGGCAGATGTGTCTTGTGATTCTACTTACATATGCAAGGCTTTAATACTTCCTTTAAACCAGGGGTCCCCAATCTCAGTCCACGAGGGCCGGTGTCCCTGCAGGTTTTAGATCTCACCCTGGGTCAACACACCTGAATCACATGATTAGCTCATTACCAGGCCTCTGGAGAACTTCAAGACATGTTGAGAAGGTAATTTATCCATTTAAATCAGCTGTGATGGATCAAGGACACATCTAAAACCTGCAGGGACACCGGCCCTCGTGGACTGAGATTGGGGACCCCTGCTTTAAACGCTACTAAACTTTGAGATTTGACTACTGGGTTTTTGCATTTTAAAAACTGAAATTTGCATTTATTTAAATAAAAAAGAAGAAAATAAATGATGACAGAGTGACTTAAGTATCAATTTCTGTTTCTCAGACTGTAGCTAGAGGCACCTAGAAATTTGCATGAATAATAAATACCTACTCTGTGGAATAGCAAAAAAGTTCATTTTAGGGGTGACGAGTATCTTTTGTTTCTTTGAAGCACTCTCTTCATCCTTTTTCTAAAAATCAAAACAAACTGAAAACATACATTATATACACCAAAATCTGTGATTTTAATATTTATTTTAAAGGGCTGGTTCTGACTTGTAGGGTTTAGCAGCGAGTATGTTCAGTGAAGCTGATGATAGTTTGGAAAGCAAGTGGGTTAATGATGCAGTTTTATGAGCATCAAAGAAAATCCACCAGTTAATATCACTTCACAGATGGGGGCTGAGACAGTTGGAGGACCATATGGACACACTCTGATTCACACAATATGGGAAGTTTATAGCTCTGCATGTTTAGATTTAATGAAGCTTCTGAATCACTTTTGGACAAAAACAGAGCTTTCCGTTCTGTAAGATTTTTATCTTTAGAAAACTGAAGTCGCCTAGACCTTTTAAATGTCTGCAACATAAGGTGCTGTATGTACAAAATGCTACAGACAACAATATCATGTTGAATATTCATGTTGGGAAAGTTTGCATCTATGTATTTTGCAGCAATGTCATCATAAGGAACCAGATTAACTGGGACAGATTTAATATAATCTATGTCAAAATTTAACCTGTTCAAACAGAGGAGATATTTTGCTAAGCTTGACAAGTTTCCATCACATGCTACAACTTCAAAAGGGATCCATGTTAAAACACTCAGGCTGTTTCACTGTGGACTATATCCTGCTTTTTAAAATAAATGGTAATTGATTCAGTTAGTGTGACAGGTCAGCAGTCTGGAGATCAAAGAGGAGCTCTCAGATGTCAGAGAGGAAACTGGTTTAAATAGCAGCTCAGAAACACGTTTGCCCCGCAGTGTGTGTTAATGTACGAGCACATACACACTCGTGTGCTGCATGTACTGCAGGGTTTCATATGTAAATACAGGTGGCTGAATCATTTATGAAGGCATGAACCATCCATATATTACATGCCACATGGTTTTAAATGTAACTATGCAAGTAAGAGAGATTTTTACTAACGATGTAAAATGATTTACTTAGGTATTGTATTAAAATAAAATAGTCTTCAACTAGAAAGTTTGCTTAGTCTCACTGAATTATTATAAAAATCATTGTTTGGGGGTCAGAAATGACTATATTTAGATTAAAGATGGACAGCTAAGTTAACTTACCTCAGCTAGTTAGCCAGTTGCATCTATGGTACAAACCGTATGCCAGTGGTGTTTGGCCAGGGCAAGCAAGGCAAGACATACTTGCCCAGTGAATTTAAAAATAGAAATCAATTAAAGTGTACTAAAGTGAAAGCAATCGCTCTCCTTGCATCTCAAAGGTTTGTGCCATAAATCTTCCTTTTTGCATTCATCCTTTAAATTATTGCCATCTTGTGGCACATGTAGCTATTGTCTCTGGTAACAGGCCTAACTCTGCTTGACTTGGAGACAACGAAATATGTCAGTTTTCTATTAACAATAACTGACGCGTGTCAAGCTGGGAGGACAGCTTTTTCTGGTTGAGCACATGCATTGTGAATAAATCTGTTATCTTTAGTGGGAGACTATTGAGAGACAGTAGTGCTAGATAAGCTGCTCCTGGTTCTGCTGAAAATAAAATCGGTCACAAGTAAAAATTTAAATGAAGAAAAACACATAACCATAATTTTTAATCTAGTCATACCACTGTTATATGCTAATAAGTAACTAGATCAAACTAGATCATTAAAAGATTAAAGGGTCTGTTAATTAACCACGCTAAGGTTCATTATTTGTTACATAATTGTATTTAAATACTCCTGTAGGCACAAACACAGCCGCGAGTTCTAGTTCAGTGAGTCAAATTAGCTTTAAATTAGAGGTGACACAGGTACCAGCTATAGCTTACAGTTTCAGTATCCACATGTCGGTCAAAAAGGCCGTGTCCCTAACAATGCATATCTTCAGGCCTTAGCACATTTTAAAAGGCAGTGTTATATAAAAAGAACCGAGGTAATTGAATCCAAACCCATTGGACTAGGCTGTGTGCTTGTTAAGTTCTTTTTTCCAAGGTTGGCCATCTTAACATGGGAGTTTGACTTCAGCCTGAAATAGACATTTAAGGAACTGCAGTTTTGAGAACTGCACTTCTGTGTTAGTGTTGGCGGCTGTTGCTACGCTAGTCTATAATGCTTCACAGTATATGCATATTTAATGTTAAAATCCAGGAAAAGCTCTTGGCAGTTTTGGGAAGTAAGAAATTGTACTAATTGATGTTGCCAGTTATATAAAAGTACGGCAGTTACTCTTGAGTTTGACCTTGTGAGTAGATTTTCTTACAGTGAAACGTGTAATGATTGAATTTTTAGTGACACATTTAGATAAAATATGTTGATGTGCCTAAAGTCACCTGTGGTGCTGTGTGGTAGCTGTTTCTAGCCTCATTACAAGCCAATAGGCCAACAGTGGCCTGTGTGTGTACACTTTATGTTGTTCTCGTCCCTGCGTGGGTTGTCTTTGCAGTTTAATTTTCTTGTCAATATAAACATGACCGGTTCTTTGTCAGTGTGTGTGTGTGTGTGTGTCAGACCTGTGATTGACTGGCCGTCTGTCCACTCATTCAGTGTCGGCTGGGATTGCCTCCAGCCCCCTGTGACACTGTTAAAAGGATAAGTGGGTACAGCAAATGGATGGCTTATTACTTACTCGCTTAATTAAACAACGATGACTAACTACAAATGAAAAAATCATGTGTCAAGTCAAGATCATTGCTTTTAGTGCTCCATAACTATTAACATTAGTGTGGTAAGTGATGATAGGGAATTAGCTGTCTAGCAATAACCTTACTTAACATGGGTTTAGGAAAAGAATAGAACCATTAAACATCTAGTTTAACAAACATATGTGCAGTATTAAAGCTGATTCATGATGCCTCTCTTGCTGTATATCTGGTCATATAAAACAGATGCACCTTAAGGATGATGTCACTGAAAGCAGAGTTGAAAGTGTTGCCATGGTAATAGGTGAAGGCAGCCGTGTTTGGCCCTGACTGGGTGGGGTGCTACTGTAAGTAACAGACACACATTCAAAGGACAGTGCACAGGTACAGCACGGTTTGTGTGCATCTCTGTGTTTTGTGTGTAAGCAAGTGTGTTTGTGTACTCCCCCGTATCATCCAATTACCTCGACACACAGCTCTGGGGTGATGTACACTGTGTCATCTCATTATGAACAGTAAAAACAGAACCAGAGGTTATTACACTGGGCTGTTACTGGGCACTAAATAGATGTGCGTGGCACAGTTTGTGTGTGTTTTCTCTTCTACATATAATTGGGGTCTAGAGGTATGCATTGTGCATCTGTGTCTGTAACAGTGTTATGTCTTTATGTAAGAAATTATCTTTCTTCTGTCTCGCTATGTTTGTGTGTGTGTGTGGCGGAAGTTAGAAAGAATGTGCTGCTAACTTCAATCATAAAATATAATAAAAAAAAAAGAGAGAGATTTTATTCCAGCATGTCCAATATGACTGATGGGCTGTGATGAAATATAAGCAGCACGAATATAAAGTTTGTCCATTAATGAGAAAATGTTTTATTGTCTTCAAAGCTACATTATTCTTTGTAAAGTGGTTACAAAGGATCAAGGATATCTGTATCAATCTCGAGGGGCAATTTATTTTTTTGTACAATCAGCAGAAATCACATAACCATCAAACAAAATGCAATAAAAAGGCAATGCAACATTAAGAACACAGTGATTCATTCAAAAGACAGATGTCAGCTCGGACGTATAGGTTTTTGAGTATATTTGTATATATTTGCACTTTGGGATATGTTATCTGCAGCCACACAGAGGCAACTTAAATCCTTTGATAAGGAGGGGCTTGTAGAGGTGGGACTAAACAGGCAGCCAGCAATATGATATTATCAGAATACTTCACTGACTATGCGATATGACTGCGATTGTAATTTAAACTATTTTCTTCAACTGCCAATATCTGAGTATCCAGTAAAAAAAGTGATGTCAGTTCAGTTATTTATTTGCTGCAAAATGAGATCAAACATACCAACACTGTCACTAAAACCTGCCATTAATGTTGCCATAAGATGAAGTCAGTTTGCTATCAGTCTGTCATTGAATGGGGTCAAGTCACCATTAAATGCAGCGTGTTTCTGATTATAGAGCAATTTACTGAAATAAATCATTGAAAATTATATAACGATTGCTCTCTACATGGACAGAAATTCACATTTAACTATTACATTTGTACCCAGCAACCTTCCTGCTCTACAGGAACATAACCAGATTATAACCAGCTGGCAGAAAACTGAGCCAATTCCCCTGAGATGTGCCCATTGACCAAGACTCATTCAGACTGATGGCAACAGGTTGGCAATCTGTCTGCATTTATAACTTAGACAGCAATTATGTGGAAACCTTCAACAATCTCTCTGAGAGTGACTGCAGTCAGTCCAAATCACACTGAAACTGTTTGCAAGGTTGCCTCTATCAGGCAACCTGTGCAATCACCTTATAATCAAAAGTAGTTGTTAGTGAGCAAAACACTCAATCTCTGGGCAACCCTTTAGTCACCGCACATTGCAATTAGTAGCAGAACATAAATAAATTCAGTGCACTCATCAGGCAGGCAGTGTCCTAACCTTGTACAGGCAAGGAAGGTCTTTCAGGGTCACATCTGCAAGTTTGCTCCACATTGTACGTAGCTTGAAGTCTGTTTTTGTTTTATTAGGTTCAGTGACTTGCGACCAAAGAGAATGTCTCATAAAAGTGCTGTTGACATGAAAACCACAAAGCTTATGATAAAAGTATATGCACTAGCAGGCTACAGCATCCACCTGAAGCTCAAAGTCCAGCTTGTTATCAGTTCAGACTCCACACATGTATCCTTTATCACCACAGGGGAGATGGTCATAGGCTTCTTCCTAAAATCCACGATCATCTCCATAGTTTTTGATAAGTCCAAGAAAGTCCACTTGCACTCCTTACTTAAGAATATGGTACCTGGCTTTGGCACTCATTAGTATAGAGCACAAACAAAATCATCAAAAGAACATGTTCTTGTGGTGATCCAGTGGAGGAAAGACTATTGGAGAAGATTGGATAAAATGCCATCAATCATCACACGCTATAACCAACATATCAAGTCAGGATCAATGATATGAATCCTCACAGGTCTCAAATACAAATATAAGCTGAAGAAAAATGAAATTAAAAAAGGGTGCAAAGGTTTTTGCACCCTCTAAATGTGCCAGTTCATATTTAGTAGAGTGCCCAGTACGTCATGAAAATCCTGCCTGACCTATAGGCAAGCTGGAACACATCCAGATTTGTATGCACTGATTTCATTATAGGAGATGTAAGAACTACAGGCTTGTAGTCATCAATGACTGACTACAGGCTCGTAATGCCATCAGGGCTTTTCTTGCCCTTCTCATCCCAGAAAAGTTTCACAACCTGCACACTGCTTTGCCTGGGAGCTACATGAAATCAGTTCATCGGTGCCCACTCTGATGATTCACCTGCATTAAAAAGAGTGAAAAAGGGTGTAAAGTGCTTTAAAAACTTTTAAGTTCTGATCTTTTTATCACATTCACTAATCTAAAGTTTATACATAAATGTTTATACATAAATGAGCTCAGTGACTTTGTGGTTCCTCTGAAAGTTCTGGGTTTAGTAACTAGTAGCTCGATATAATAGTTGTAATAGGCAAGTTGCCTTCAAAGCTGGAGCCTGATTGGGATAATTTTAAAATTTTAAAATTAAACTGAAACAGTTTTAAAATGTTGTTTTGTAATTTTGTGTTTTAATGTGTCCATTTATTATATAGATTTTGTATATTGTTGTTTTCCTTGTGTTATAAATATCTAACTAGTGACAGGCACTGCAATCTGGCTTAGGCAGTGAATGCTGTGGGGTGTTGCCTGGTTCATATAACACACTTGTCCCTATGGAAAAATAAACTTAAATAATTAATTGATATCTAATATACAAAATTCTACAACCTGTTTTAGACGTTTTGTACATCCCTGTAAATATGAGCCAGTGCTGACAAGCTTTCATGTATGTGGCATTATCTGGTCACATCCTTTCATTTATATAACTATTCCGGCCTGCAAGCATCGCTCTCTGGAGGTGCACATGAGATGGAGATGCTGAAATGAAATTTTGGCTTGCAGAACACATTATCGAACGTCTGTAAATTTCAGTATTGAATCAAAATCCCTGATGAAATCAAACTCCGGATGGCTGCAGCCAGCAGACTTATGTGGAGTAAAAAGCATCATATAGCTGACACGAAGCAATCCTGCCTGTGCTGCCTGAGAAATATAACAGAAATAGTTACTGCAGATGAACGTTGCTGACAGGGTTGTTCTCTTTACTTGCAATTAGATGACTGTCAGGCAGACAGTTATAACTGGCTTCTTGATAGTATACAGGTGCTTGTCAAACCTAAGGTATTTGTAGGATGGTAATTAAGGGCTGAGTACCTTTCACACTTGATAATGTCTGATAATGTCAGTGATGTTGATGCCATTGTCACAGTGTTTGCATACAACAGTAATAAACAGTTATCTTAGACTAGTATTGCTTACTGTATACTTAGGTTTTAGGCATATTATCTCATATATGGTTAACATGTTTGGCGTAATTAGCATGCTAATAAGAAATTTTAGTGCCGCTAGTGTAAAAATGTTAACCACACATATTTCTGATAACAGCTTATCAGACTCCCTGTAGAACATGTCAGTGAATAAACATTTCTTCATCATCATGTGCTGTGGGTTAAACTTTGTAAAAGTTGAAAGGAGGCATGCTAACACTAGCTAACATTTGGCTACCAGGTTATCAAATACAATACACCCTTCAGCTTTTATTTATTTTGTACTTGACCAGGCGTTTCTTCAGATTAGATGGGTTGCCATGGAAACATTGCGTTTACACTACAAATGTTTCAGAAGTGCTCATCTGTGTCAAGTTTGAAAATCGTAATCACAACTGAGATTGCCTTTAGCTCGCTACCGCTGCCATTGCCCTGTTTGTTTGTTGCTATTCAGTATGTGCATAGCATGTAAACAGTATGCTCTACAATATGAGACAAATAAAAGGCTATATGTAAGCTTGTTTCTGCAACTGAAAGAAGGAAAAACATTTTTTGCCATCCACAAGTAAAAATTTCAACTTACTAATGTAAACTTCTGGGAAAATAACTTGAAATTAACAAAATAATTTTAACCTCCTAAGACCTGAACTCTTTCATGGCATGCATTTTTAATTTCTCTTTGCTATTTGGGATGATTTGGACGTGATGAATGTAAAAACAAAGAATTACCTGATTTTTTTTTTTTTTTACCTGATTTTTGTTTCTGAGAAAAATGAGATATAAGAGGACACTGGCTTCGATAGAATTTCAATAGAACAGTGGCAGTATAATGTCCTCGTAAGTGGTCGTAACCCAAAATGTGATGTCCACATGTGGACGCCAGGTCATAGGAGGTTAAAAGTCATTAACTCAAAATTGTGAGCTAATAAGTTGAAATTTTAACATGGCAAAGGGGTTTTTTTAGTAGCAGAAACAAGCTTCCAAAATAAATGGATGAAATACTCAGCTAGAAAATATATAGCAACTAGTTTATGCTAATCCTGTAGTGCAGATGCAAGTAAACACATCTAAACATTAATAGTCTAAAGGTGTGAAGTGTAACAATATTCACTTTTTAAAAACACATTTTCAGTGTTAATGATTTAAATATGAAAAAAATAACATGATGATGATGGCGAGTAAGTGGGGGTGGAAATGTACATGATATAAACACTGGCCCCACCAAGCCTGCAAACTGCAGGAAAATGTGCATCTGTAATATGATATTCTTTCTTCTTCCTCAAAGGTCTGATTGCTGAAAAGAATGACTTGCCCATTGAGGAGGAAGAGGATGAGCGAAATCTCAACTACAACCCTCCAGCTCAGAAGTCCCTGCAGGAGATTCAAGAGCTGGACAAGGATGATGAAAGTCTGGTGAAGTACAAGCAGACCCTGCTGGGGCCAGAAGCAATGATGGCAGGTTGGTGTGTGTTTATTCTTTGGCTGTGGGAGAGGCAGATTCATGATTCACGCTGGTGCCCAGTCTTACTGCAGCTTTTATACTTTAATACTATCCACTTACAACAACAATTTGTGATGCACAAACCTGCACATACACACACACACTTCCTACGGACCTGCTTGTCTCAGCATCTCTAACCCAGCAGCCAGTGTTATGGCAGCTGATATCAGTACAGCTTTGACTCCCTCACTGCTGTAACTCAGCACCACCTCATCTACAGCTAGTAGCATTGAATTCTGTAAGAAAGGCTATAATGAGACAATGGAAAAGCAGCAAAGAGGGGAGATGACTTTATCGTCAGCTTCTATTCGTATGCTGAATACCAAAACTATCTCTAAATACCAGCTTGGGACAAGACGTTTTTCCAGTGCTTCTAAATGTTAGATACTATATTTTAAGATGCTTTTTGATATACAGGCATTAGTGCAATGGGCAGCCTCTGATTACAGATCGAATAAGTGATATCTAATGTGGCCAGCTCAGTCAATCAGGAAAAAAAAGAAAGATGAAAACTGAACAAACAAAAGCCAAGCAGGTACTTGAATTCTGCAATAATGGACTGTTTCCCCTCTTCAGACGCCTCTGGTCCTAATGTCAAGGTGACCAGATTGACCCTGCTGTGCGATGACGCTCCTGAACCAATTACTATGGACCTGACAGGTACACAGTGCCTCTGTTTCGTCACTTCTTCACCAAACTACTTTTTCTCTCTAACCTTGTCCAGCTGTGGATACAATATGGTGTTGCTGTTCACTTAAACAGTTTAATGCTTTGCCCTGAAGCAAGGCATCCCATCCCACAGTGCTGCATTTTATGTGCAGTAAGACTGCAGTGGGTGTGCCAGTGCTTGAGAAAGGGGAGACAGCTAGATGTTTGCTTAGTGGACATACTCTTTTTTTTCTCCCTGTGGCAAACTAGGGACAGAGACTGATCTTTCTCATATTTAATTACAGTGTGTGCATGTGTTGAATGGTAATTGTAAGTGTATGTCACTTCCTATAAGGGACATCTGTGTGTGTGTGTGTGTGTGTGTGTGTGTGTGTGTGGTGTGTGTGTGTGTGTGTGCGTGTGTGTGTGTGTGTGTATTCACAAGTCTGATATGCATGCGCTAGTATTTAAGTGCATGCCGGTTTGCTTCCCCACCCTGATGTGAGGATTTCCCTGCCTGTTACAATCACAGTCACTCATACATGCACATTCACACACAGCTAATAAGAAAGGTCACCTGGTTGCTAGGCAATGCTGACTTTGTACTGTGCAGCTTCCACTAATACAATGCAGAGCGATGAAAAGCATCTAGGAGCGCTTGTTTCAGAGTAAAAGCTCTGCTGGACTGTATGGAGCTAGAAAAGCATGCTATGTTTCCACATCTAAAGTTTTCAAACTGAAAATCATTGGAGCAATCTTGGGCTAAGCTTGGGTGCTGCCCATTAAAAGAAACACTGCATTACAAAGTGGCATAGATTTTAAAAGGACACGGCATTGATTATGTACAAGATGTTCAGATAGACTCAGCTATCCAATGACTACAGTTGTATAATGTCTACGGTGGCCTTGCAGGAGCTGAATGAAGTGTGGGACAATAGCTAAGGTGATGTCATAGTGAGTCATGAGTTTATTTCAGCGTGGGCTGTGGAAACCTTTATGACAAACTGCAGGTGTGGAATATGTATGAGTTTGTCAGGGAAACAGGCTTTAATGAGTGATAATAACGTGAATTATGGAAAATGCAGGATACGGTGTTTACCAGGTCATAATTCCTGTACTTCCCATAGAAGTGGAATTCAAACCTCTGGAAATATCTGGAGAACCATTTCAATACAAGTGAAGACTCAGGGAGTAACAGGTTTAGTTTCTAAAAATGATTTAATTCAAGCACTGCTCTGAAAGCTTTTGTTACAATAACCTTTTTGCTCATCATCATAGCAAGCAGACAAAAAATAAACCTTAATAACTGATAATGGAGGCCTTGCTTTATTCATTCCATCTCAAATCCGTCAATTTCGAGAAATTTTATGCTTAAACGTTTGCAGATTTGCATAAAAATGTTCATGATGCAAAGATTGAACATAAATAATGAGTGCTGTGAAATTTGTAGCTTTATATATCAAATACTTTTAAAGTTATATTTATTTTGAAAATGGTCCAAAGACCCCCTTTCATTTTTTTTAATTTTTTTTATTTTGCTGTGGCAATGTTTGAACATGTTGCAGTCTTCTGTCCTGTCTTCCTTCTCTCACCCCAAACAGTCTCAGATGGCCCGCCCCTCCCTGAGCCTGGTTCTGCTCAAGGTTTCTTCCTGTTAAACGGGAGTTTTTCTTCCCACTGTCACCAAAGTGCTTGCTCATAGGGGCCATATGATTGTTGGGTTCTTCTCTGTATGTATTATTGTAGGGTCAACCTTACAATATAAAGTGCCTTGAGGCGACTCTTGTTTTGATTTGGCGCTGTATAAACAAACTGAATCGAATGATTACCTTAAAACATCTTCAGTGATCTTTCTTACCATCAAAATGAATCAGGATCTGTAATTTGGGACAAATACATCAAAAAATGTCTGATAACTGGATAGTTAATAATATATTATTATAATATAGTCCAGCACTCCTGCAAAGTCCAATATTTGTGCACACACTAATAAAAAATTCACTCAATGACAATCATTCGGAATAATGCTTATTTTCAGTTTCCAGCACTGTAAAATAAACCACATGGAATATTTTTCAAGATCAAAGTCACAACAATGGAAAAAATGAATTTTCATTCAACTTCCACGCTGGATTGAGTAAATATGACAAACTGTACTACAAAAACAAAATTTCAGTTCATAATGTAATAAACAGAAGTAACATCCAGAAACTACAGAATGTTTATAAAGTGTTAAATGTAGGTGTATTTTTTCATTTTGTAGACATGACGTCATGTATGTAGGTCATTTTATCTCCATCTGTGTAAACTTTGTACAAACATTGGATGATTGCTGTGGAATTTTAGCATTATGTAACCTTTTCTTTATCTTTGTGACTAAGAATTTCATGGTAAAATTTCATTTTTCCACATGCTTTTGTTATTGTGAAATGTAACTATATAACAGAAATGAGTTCAAATATGGCATTTGAGTGCAAACTGCTGGATTTAAAAAATTTTGAACTATCCAACACTTCAACATTTTTAATGTACCGAATGACTTATTCCAATTCATTTTGATAGTAAGGAGGACCAGTGGAGATATCAGTATTTAATCTTTGACATATTATTTCATGTTTTGAACTAAAAGAATAAGAGAGATTGGCGAAAGCAGGAATCTACAGAGTAGCTGCAGCAATAATACACTATAAGTCATGCTGGTATCATGTTGCAGTCAGAAAACTAAAACCACTTCAGTGGATGCATTAGAGATCCATTTTGCACTCTAGGCCTGTGTTTGTATACGCGTGCGTGCCTGTGTGTGTGTGTGTGTGTGTGTGTGTGTGTGTGTGGTGTGTGTGTGTGTGTGTGTGCGTGTGTATTGATGTTACAGAAGTGGAGGGGGTTGGAAAAAATATAAGGTGATATTGCACAATAGTAGAGTTTACTGACTGACAGTGTGTGGGGAGAAAAGAAAGCAGACACTCAGCCTGACTGCACGCTTGACTGGTCATCCCATCAGGGACCTTTCACTTTTGGTAAGGTTCTTGGGTCCACATCCTAACCTTAACATCTGAAATCATAGCCGTCCCCTCATTCACCCAGAGGGTGCGAATCTCTCTCGTATATCAAAGTACCCCAGTCTCTGTCACAACAACAAGGTGGGTGGAAAGCAGACTTTGCTCTGTGGTCCAGTTACAGTATGTAATATATTATTCTATTCTAGCAGGATTGTTTACAGTCATGTGAAACTCATTTTCATCTTTTCAAAATCCTGTAGGAGAATTTCTGGCCATCAGTTCATGTCCTGAAGCTCAGGTGGACTTGAGTTATGCAGCAGGACAAACACAAAAGCCAGTCCACCTCTGAATGGCTCAAAAAACCCAAAACTAAATGAATGTCCTTGAGCGTCCAGTCAGCGTTAGGATTTTAATCTGACTGAGATGCTTTGGCATGACCTTCATGTTCAAAAACCCTCCAATGTGTCTTTATTAAACAATTCTGCAAAGAAGAGTGGGCCAAAATTCCTAACCCTTCCTCCACAGTGATTTGAAAGACTCATTGGCTTGTATCACAAACACTTGATTACAGTTCTCCTGTTAGGGTGGCAAAACCAGTTATTAGGTTAGGGGGCAATCGCTTTATCACACAGGGCTCTGTAGGTTTGGATAAAATTTTCCTTCAATAAATGAATCCATTATTTAAAAACTGCATTTTGCATTGACGCTGGTTATCTTTGTGTGACGATCTGAAACATGTATATGTGACAAAAATGCAAAAAGTAAAAAATCAGGAAGGGGAAGGGCTTTAGGTAATACTGACCTGTGTATTGAAGGTGATGTCACATTGATCTTGTTTAATCACAACTAAATAAAAGGAATAAAATAAATAAAAGAACATGAATTGAAAACCACGTTCTTGCTCACATGCACTTATTTGATGTTCTTCTTTTGAAAAACCATTTTCTACTTTAAATATTATCTTGCCAGTCATCAACATCTCTTTACTATTGCCATCCATTTCAGTTTTACTTGAATGACACCTTTTTGTTTTTATTTTGTCATTTCTATTTAGATCAGTGAGCCTGGATG